>NC_142157.1:3772916-3945833 GCF_024610735.1 Ursus americanus | reverse complement strand
TGTGAGATTTGGTGAAATGCTTTTTTGTATTTCAACAACTGAATCTTCATTGAGATAAATCAAATTAGTATATGATCTTCACTTTTCACATCCAGTTCATTTCTACAGATCTATGTTTGTTTCATTTAAACACTGATTTTTTAAAAAATGCTATTATTTCTTATGATGATCCTATTTGTTTTATAATTGAAAAAATACACATAAAATAAGTTTATTTCCACTCCCATCTTCTAAATACTCAATATAGTTTATCTCATTCTTAGCCTAAACTGCAACTGCATCTCCAGAAATATTTCAATCCTCAAACCAAATATAACTTCCTAGAGTTATTGGTTGGATAACCTGCCAAGAAGCAAAAGAAAAGAGAATTTTAGGAGAGGAAACTTGTCTTATGAGATTATTGATTACAGATGTTCCAGTTACTTCTTTTGGGGACTTTACTAACTTAACTTATATAAATAGTCCTCTATAAATTCTTAGTCAGGTTGGCAAAGATTGTATTTTTTTCTTGCTAAACACCTTTATAAACTTTTAGTAGCATTCACACCTAAAAGAGGAGGGAGCAAAAATGTCATGGTCACGTTAAAAGTTATGAAGTTTTAGAAAGCCAAAAAAAAAAAAAAAAGATATAGCTAATTGATTAAATCCTTGTCCATTGAGAGTTAAAGTATGTTAATACAGCACAATATTCTAGAGCATTTCATGTTTTTTTCCTTTTTTTCCCCACAGACCAGTAAGCCATTCTGCAAATTAAATTTAATTGAAATGATTCTTAATTATATCTTTTATTTTAAAACTTTTACCTTACCTCAAAACTAGCCTCTTTAATGCTCTTCCTCACTGCCTTTTCTTAGAAATTTCAAGAAAAGTAGAGCCAACACATTTTAAATAATCCTCAGCACATATATTTTAAATAAAACAGGTCTGCTGCATCAATTCTACATATCTCATATGTAATTGAGTCTCGGGCATAATGTTGTCTTATTTCTACATTTTTTATGTTTTTGAAGAAAAATCTTGATGAAATGAGACTTATTTTTAAGTATTTTCATACTGTAATACCATTACTATAAATTTCTGAAACAAATTTTTTTTATTTCTTAACATAGCACAGAAATGTAAAAAATGATTGTCTAATGTATCATCACCATACAAGGAGTATATTTATTATATGATGGAGCATGTAATACGTACTTAACTCAAGGGGAATCAGAGAACTAGTTCACAATGATCTAGAGAAATGACAAAAACAAAACAAAACAAAACAAAAAAAACACTCAAAACTAGTTTTGAGAAAACTTAAGTTCTTACCTCTGGGAAAACATTTTCTAGCCTATTCTAAGGTCAAGAGAAGGCAAGGTGGGTGCTTGGCTGTTAGCTTAGTTGAAGATAATGTACAAATACACAAAGATAAATACTCTCCCTCCCTGTAGAGTAACAGCCCTGTGAAGTCTGGGAGTCCCCATGAAGATACAAGTCCTGCCACTCTGGACGGCCAATAGAAACTCAGAGAGGTACAATAATTTGGAACCTATCTATTCCAAATGTAAATACCAGATTATTTTATTTGAGGGGCAATGGTCTTATTTGTCTCAGTAACTTAAATCCTTAATTTACATTTTTGAGTTTCAAAAGGACAATGAGAGAGCAGCAAAATAAATAACTTTATTCCTTCATCATTTGGCAACTGAGTGGAGGGTGGAAACAAGAAGCCTCCAAGTGCCCAGGACCAGAGACACAGCCCAGTTGAAGAAATGGTCAGTCTTTTAGGGTACTACAGCAGATATTCAGTTGGAGAGAAGGAAGGTGGTAGGACTACATTGTTTTGAATACACATTGAAAGGATATCCACTGTGACATAAATAAGACTATGGAGCAGCGATAAGTAGTATGTTAGTAGACCTCTTTAAGGGCACAATTGAATGCTACCTAATAGATTGGTGAAATAGAATGGAGAAATGGACCCGTGTAAATACAGCCAACTGATTTTTGACAAAGGAGCAAAGGCAATACAACAGAACAAAGATAATCTTCAACAAATGGAATGAAACAACTGAATATATGTGAGTGTATGTGTGTGTGTGTGTGTGTATGGGGAGAGAGACAGATTGAGAGAGAGGACATAAACTTTATCCCCCTCACAAAAATTAACTCAAAATGGATAATCACTTAAATGTAAAAGCAAAACTATAAAAATCAACAACAGATGAATTTGGGTATGGCAATGTAATTCTATACATAATACCAAAGTCATGATTCATAAAAGAATGACTTTTAGATTTCATAAAATTAAAAAAAATTCTGCTCTGCAAAAGCCACTATCAATATAATGAAAAGACAAATTACAAACTGGGAGAAAGTAATTGTAAAGGGCATATCTTATATATAAAAAAAAAACCTCATCCAAAATATATGAGAATCTCTTAAAATTCAACAATAAGAAAACAAACAACTCAATTAAAAACTGGGCAAAAGATTGAACAAACACATCACCAAAGAAGATATACACATAGCAAATAAGCATATGAAAAGATACTTCACATCATATGTCATTAGGGAATTTCAAATTAAAACAATAATGAAATACCATTATATACTTACTGGAATGGCGAAAGTCTGGAAAACTGATGACACCAAATGCTGACAAGGATTTGGAGCAATGGGAACTTTCATTTATTGCTGGTGGGAATGCAGAATGGTACAGCCACTTTGGAAGACAGTTTGGAAGTTTCTTATAAAATTAAACACATATTTTTAAAGATTTTATTTATTTATTTGACAGAGAGACAGCCAGTGAGAGAGGGAACACAAGCAGGGGGAGTGGGAGAGGAAGAAGCAGGCTCCCAGCAGAGCAGGGATCCTGATGTGGGGCTCGATCCCAGGACTCTAAGATCATGCCCTGAGCCGAAGGCAGAGGCTTAACGACTGAGCCACCCAGGAGCCCCAAAATTAAACACATTTTTAACATAAGATCCAGCAAACACATCCCTTGATGATTATTTAAATGAGTTAAAAACCTTAAGCCCATAAAACACCTGAACAGAGATATTTATAGTAGATTTATTCATCATTGCCAGAACTTAGGAGCAACTAAGATGCCCTTCAGTCAGTGAATGTATAAATAAATTGTATATCTAGACAGTGAAATATTTTCATCACTAAAAAAGAAAATGAAATATGAAGCCATGAAAATACATTGAGGAACCTTAAACACATATTACTAAGTGAAATAAGCCAACATGAAAAGACAACATGCTGTATGGTTCTAATTATATGACATTTTGAAAAAGGCAAACTATGGAGACAGTAAAAGGATCAGTGGTTATCAGAGGTTAAGAGTCAGGGAGGAATAAATAGAAGGAATACAGAATGACTTTTAGAGCAGTGGAGTTATTTTGTATGATACTATAATGGTGGACACATGCCATTATATATATGCCAAAATCCATGACTGTACAGCACTAAAAGTAAATCCTACTGGAAAATAATGATGTATTAATGTGGGTCATCAATTGTTACAAATGTACCATAGTGGTACAGTATTTTGATAGTGAATGAGACTGTGCATATGTGGGAACAGGAGTTATTTGGGAAATCTATCTTCTGTTTAATTTTACTGTGAACATAAAATTGCCCTAAAAATAAAATTTCTTAGAAGAAAACTTATGGGGTTCCTGGGTGGCTTAGTTGGTTAAGTGTCCAACTTGGTTTTGGCTCAGGTCAGGATCTCATAGGTCATGAAATTGAGCCCCAGGGGCCCTGCACTCAGCAGGGAGTCTGCTTGAAGATTTTCTCCCTCTACCCCTCCCCATTTCTCAAAATAAATAAATAAATATTTTAAAAAAAAAAGAAAACTTGTAAGTAAAGGCCACTCACTATTTGAGTTTTGCTTTAGCACAGGGTGCCTAAATTGAAATAGTGAAAAGTAAGTTTAGGAAGTTATATTCTGTCCAAGTTGTGGTGGTTTTTGGATACTAGGAAAAGGATTTTGATTTTTATTCTGTAAGCAATGAGGAACCACTGAATAAACTATTTCTGCAACGGCTTTCTCTAAGGTGAATAAAGTAATCAGTGACTGTAAGTCTACGAGTCCTAGATTCATAGTTAACTCCTTTGCAAAGGGATTAACTTTTAAGAATACATTTTTAGAATGAGTTTCAGAATGGTTTACCTTGGTTCATTGACAACAGTTATGTCACACATCGGTTAATAAAAATTTCTTTTTTTTTTTTTTTTAGGAGAGAGAGTGTGTGTGAGCTGGGGGGGGAGGGGCAAAAGGAGAGGGAGAGAGCCTTAAGCCAGTTACATGCCCAGTGCACAGCTGGATATGGGGCTCAATCTCACAACCCTGAGATCATGACCTGACCCAAAATCAAGAGTCAGGTGCTTAATTGACTGAGCCACCCAGGCATCCCAAAACCTTCTTGAATAATGCTTAGACTGTGGATTTCCTTATAGTATCCCAAAGAACCATAATTATGGATAGAATTAATCAGTGTGTTTTCTCTATGTATTTTTGGGTTTTTCTGTTTCCATTATGGTCATTCATACATGTAATAAAGGGAAGGTTAATCTGTGAGTAGTATTTTTATAGTTTTCTCAAGAATTGTTAGATACACATGAGACTTCAGAGAAGTAGAGCTAAAAAATGTCTTTAGAAATCATACTAACTATTCACATAACAATTGAGAAGCGTGTTGGTACTTTAGACAATTGAACTACTTTAAACTATTATATAGTACATATAGCAGGCATTCAAACAATAGCTACTGATTGTTTAATTGGATAACCAAACCAATCTTTTAAAAATGAAGTGCTATTTTATCACCCATCAGTGGAAGGAAGATATACAACCAGTAAATCTTAGATTTTAATTTATTTAATAATTGCTAGATTGTTTCGTTTTGCTCAGATTACAATTTGTCAGAGAGAGAGCGAGCACAAGCAGTGGGAGTGGCAGGCAGAGGAAGAAACAGGCTCCTTGCTGAGCAAGGAGCCCCATGCAGGAAGGATCCCAGGAGCCCAGTTAAGGCAGGTGCTTAACCAACTAAGCCACCCAGGCATCCCATGGAAGAGAAAGTTCTTTTTAAAATTGTCTGTTGGTGGAGATTTGTCCCATTTGATTATTTATTTCATATTTTAAATAATTTATTAATTAGTAATGCTCGCATTTGCCTACATACTGTGAAAGCATGGAACAGAATGTAAAAAAAAAATTTATAGCTAGAATGCAGTTGTATAGATAAGATTTTTTTATTTTTATTTTGAAACAACCAAATTGTCATGTGCATATAAAATGTATAGTGTTAACATGGGGAAATACAGCACTTATGACAATGTTGTCACCTAATATTAATAGTCCACGGTAACACGTAGGTCAAAGAAACTAACTTACTGAATAATTCGAATCTAAGGGCTACCTAGCCTTAACCTCTACCCCATGTTGTACAGGTAGAGATTTGGCTGCTCTGCTAGGCTGTGCTGGAGATCCCTTTATTTCTTACTGTTGTAGGACCATCCTTTCTCAAAAGGAACTTTAAAAAATAGATGAAAATCTTCACATAGGAGAATTATTTTGGAGTCAAGGATATTCAGGTGTCTTGTGTCTCTGCTTGAAATTTTTAGTCAAATTCTTAAGGTTCAGTTATAGACCATAGTATATCAAGTATCCAAGACTGACTCTTCTAATTTATCTATTCTAAGCCCCAGTTTCCTCATGAAGACTCTATTTAAAAACAAAATGTGTTTGCTTGACACTTGAATTTATTTCTGCTTAATCACCTAATCAAACGTATCAATTGAGGATCTAAAATGTTTATTTAGTAGAGGTCGTGTAAAATATTTATTTTTTGTGTGTTATTTTCAGTAGACTAGAACAACTTAGCTCTATTAATGTAGCATTCTAAATACAAATTTTACTGCCTGAAAATGACAGTTGAGTTATGGAACTGTCTGATTAAGCTGGAAATTTGGCTTTTCTTTCATTTTTCATATGTGACTTGGGGTGTTCCAGCAATTCTTGTTTATGCATTTCATATTTACTTAATGAAACTCACACATAATGAGGAAAAGTTCTATGTACATCTCTGAGTCCATACGCTGGGATCACGGAGAGGGTAGGTGAGGAGGTGAAAAGGGAAACACCGGGTTCTATTTCTCTGTCTGAGGATGTAAGCATTTTGCATATAGCACCAGGAGCCCCATTACTTATTGTACCACAAATGATACTACTGCCCCATTCCGGATATTAGAGCATCTGGGAAAACAATACATTGTAAGAGAAAGAGAAAGTTCTTTAGGATCATGGAGTTTTGATGAGACTTTTGTGTGGCAAATGCTTGAAGGTGGTAAACATTTTGACATTCAGGGAATTAAGGATATAACTGAGACATTTTGGTGATAATTGATTCAAACAAAATAAAAGAAATGACTAGTATCATTGGCCAGTAGTAGTTCACTGGGTTGTGGTTAATTTTTTTGCTAAAACAAACAAACAAACAAACAAACAAACAAACAAACACCCCTAATGTGAATGTGAGAAATCAGTTGGTATTTTTTCACTAATTCAGAAACATCACCAGATGAACTCACTTATATCTCATGTAGTGGGATATGTTCTTGAAGTCTTAGTTTCCTATAAGCAAATTATACCTGAGGCCATTAAACAGAAAAGTTATCAAACTAAAGTAAGATGCTCAAGTCATATGTTCTGTTAAATCATACAGCAAATTCAAGGAGAAAGAGAAGGAGTAGGCTAAAAAACTTACAAAATGGAGCAAGCAGGATCTAAAGACTGCAGTACGTGGATCTAGTGACCTTTCCTCTGCCTGCCATATTAGCCTTCTCTGTTGTTGGTGTGGTTCCAGGAACCTGAGTATAGAGCAAACAAGAGATTCAGTCAAAGCCCTGAAGCCAGCACTCACTTTAAACAGCAGAGAGGCCCAGGTCCAGTGATTCCTGGCCAGTAGCTGGAACTCACTGAGAACTTGCTGAACAGTCCAGGATTTTATCTGCATACGTATCTCAGGTAGGAGATACATGGAATCAGAATAAGCACCACCAAATTTTGATGACTAGTTAGTACTTACTTGGTACTTTCTCCCCTCCTGTATGTGTTGGCACACTTAAGCTGAATTTACTTTATCTATGGCTAGCAATTCTCACAAACTACTTATTATCTATACTTAGCTTTATGTATCCTCCTAATTTGTTTCTCCCATCTTTTATAAAAGAATTTAAAAAACTTAAATAATAAAACAGTAATACCATTTTAGATTGGAATTTCAAAATGTCCGTGGTGTCACATGAATTAATCATAAAGTAAAAATGTGGATGTTTTCTGTTACAACTCAAAGCTTACTATAAGTGCTTTTGAGGTTCTTGAAGAATTCTTGGGCCTCCCAGGTAGACTGTCTACCACAACTTTTCCCCATCATATGACTCATGTAGCCAAAGGGTAGGAGCATAATGACAGCTCATGAGATGTATTTCTCCTCTTTCTGTTCTTCTCCATCTCTTCCTCTTCTACCTCTTCCCCTCTCCTCCTTCCTCTTTCTTTTTCTTCTCTACTTCATTTTCCTCCTCCCTCATTCCTGATTCTAATGTGGAAAATTATGGCTAAATACTTGCAAACCATTTACCTACTAATCTTTTATCCAACTAAAACATATCTTACTTCATATAAGTAATAGGAAATAGAAACTCACTAGGTACTAAACTATTAAAGTTATTCCCCTGAATTGAGAAGCAGCTAAAATATTGACTGCAGAACACTGTTTTAATGATGATTTCTTCCTTCTGGCATCAGGTAGGTATTGTTGATAGTTTGCTCATTCAGATAATTTTTCTTTTTTGTCTTTTCTATTTTTATTTTTTAAATTCCAGTTTAATTAACTTACAGTGTTAGTTTCAGGTATACAATACAGTGATACAACAATTCTATACATTGCTTAGGGTTCATAGCAAAAATATACTCTTTATCCCCTCCACCTATTTCACCCATCCCCCTAACCACCTCCCCTCTGGTAACTTTCAATTTGTTCTATATATTTAAGAGTCTATTTTTTGGTTTGTCTGTTGTTTTCTTTTGTTCATTTGACTTTTACTTAAATTTCACATATGAGTAAAATCATATGGCATTTATCTTTCTCTGACTGACTTATTTGACTTAACGTTATGCCCTCTAGATCCATCCATGCTGTTACAAATGGCAAAGATTTCATTCTTTTTTATGGCAGAGTTATTTTCATTGTGTATATATACCACTTCTTCTTTATCCATTAACCTGTAGATTGACATTTGGGTTGCGTCCAAAACTTGAGTATTGTACACTGTAATAAACATAGAGGTGCATGTATCTTCTCAAATAAGTGTTTTGATATTTTTTGAGTAAATACCCAATAGTGGAATTACAGGATCATATGGTATTTCTGTTTTTAACTTTTTGAGAAAAATCCATGCTGTTTTCCACAGTGGCTGCACCAGTTTGCACTCCCACCAACAGCACACAACGGTTCCTTTATCCCCACATCCTCGCCAACACTTGTCATTTCTTGTGGGTTTGATTTTAGTCATTCTGTCAGCTGTGAGGTGATATCTCATTGTGGTTTTAGTTTCCATTTCTCTGATGATGAGTGATGTTGAACATCTCTTCATGCATCTGTTGGCCATCTGCATGTCTTCTTTAAAGAAAGGTTTGTTCATGTCTTCTGCCCATATTTTAGTTGGAATATTTGAGGGTTTTTGGTATTAAGTTTGTATTAGTTCTTCATTTACTTTGGATACTAACCCCTTATCAGATATATCATTTGCAAATATATTCTTCTACTCAATAGGTTGTCTTTTTGTTTTGTTTATTGTTTCCTTCACTGTGCAGAAGTTTTTATTTTGATGAAGTCCCAATAGTTTATTTTTGCTTCTGTTTCCCTTGCTCTAGAAAAAATGTTGTGAGGGACAAGATCTGAGAAATTACTTCCTGTGCTCTCTTCCAGGATTTTTATGGTTTCAGGACTCACATTTAAGTCTTTATCTATTTTGAGCTTCTTTTCATATATGGTATAAGGAAGTGGTCCAGTTTTATTATTTTATATGTAGCTGTCCAGTTTTCCCAATACCATTTGTTGAAGAGACTGTCTTTTTCCCATTGCATGTTCTTGCTTCTTTTGTCATGGATTAATTGACTATATAAATTGTGTTTATTTTTAGGTTCTCTATGCTGTTGCATTGAGCCGTCTTTGTACCAGTACTATACTGTTTTGATTAATATAGCTTTGTTGTATATCTTGAAATCTGGGATTGTGATACCTCCAGTCTTGCTCTTCTTTTTCAAAATTGCCTGGGCTATTTGAGGTCTTTTGTAGAACCATATAAATCTTAGAATTATTCATTCTAGTTCTGTGAAAAAATTTTCAGTATTTTGATGGGATTGTATTAAATCTGTAAATTGTTTTGGGTAGGATGGACATTTTAACACTTTTTTTTCCCCAATTCATGAGCATGGAATGTCTTTCCATTTCTTTGTGTTGTCTTCAATTTCTTTCATCAATGTGTAATAGTTTTCAGAGTATATATATATATTTTTTTACCTCTTTGGGTAAGTTTATTTAATTGTAAAAGGGACTGTTTTCTTAATTTCTCTTTCTGCTACTTCATTATTAGTGTATAGAAATGCAATGGATTTCTGTATTTTGATTTTGTATCCTGCAATCTTACAGAACTCATTTATAAGTCTAGTATTTTTTAGGTAGAGTCTTTAAGGTTTTCTGTATATAATGTCATTTCATCTGCAAATAGTGTAAGTATTACTTCTTCTTTACTGATTTGGATGCTACTGTTGTTGTTATTGTTGTTGTATGATTGCTATAGCTAGCTCTTCCAGTATTATACTGAGTAAAAGTGGTGAGAGTGGACATCCTGGTCTCTTTCTGATCTTAGGGGAAAAGGTCTCCGTTTTTCACCATTGATGTTATCTGTGTGTTTTTCATATGTGGCCTTTATTATGTTCAGGTATGTTTCTTCTAAATCTATGTTGTTGGGGTTTTTCTTATGATGAATATATGTTGTACTTTGTTAAATGCTTTTTCTGTATCTGTTGAAATGATTATATGTTTTTTATACTTTCTTTTATTGATGTGCTGTATCATGTTGGCTGATTTGTGAATACTGAATGACCTGTGCATCCCAGGGATTAATCCTGCTTGATCATGGTGAATGATTTTTTTTAATGTTTTTGTTGGATTCTGTTTGTTAATATTTTGTTGACATTTTTAGCATTTATGTTCTTTGAAGATATCGGTCTGTGATTCTTTTTTTTTTTTTGTAGTGTCTTTATTTGGTTTTGGTATCAGGAAAATGCTTGCCTTATATAATGAATTTGGAAGAATAGGTGTTCACTCTTCTTTAAATTTTTAGTAGAATTCACTGTGAATCAGTTTGGTCCTGGACTTTTTGGTTGGAAGTTTTTGATTACTGATTCAATTTCATTGCATTCAATTTAATTGGTCTGTTCAGATTTTGTATTTCTTCTTAGTTCTGTTTGGGAGATAATATGTTTCTAGGAATTTATCAATTTCTTCTAGGTTTTCCAATTTGTTAGCATTTAATTTTTCATAATATTATCTTATAATATGTGGTGTTATTGTTACTTCTCTTTAATTCTGGATTTTATTTATTTGCATTCTCTCTGCCTTTTTTTTTTTTTAATGAGTCCGACTAAAGCCTTATAAATTTTGTTGATCTTTTCAAAGAATCAACTCCTGGTTTCATTGATCTGTTCTTTTTTTTTTTAATAATTTCTATTTCATTTATTTCTGCTCTGGTCTTTATTTCCTTCCTTCTACTTGTTTCGAGTTGTCTTTGTTCTTATTTATTCTAGCTCCTTTAGGTATAATGTTAGGTATTTACTTGAGATTTTTCTTTCTTTTTGAGGTAGGCCCGTATTGCTAAAAATTTCCCTCTCAGAAGGGCTTTTGCTGCATCCCTAAAATTTTGAGCCATTGTGTTTTCATTTTCATTTGTCTATGTGTATTTTTTAATACCTGCTTTGATTCCTTGGTTGACCCTTCCATTTTTTAGTAGCATGCCATTTAAACTCCATGTGTTTATATTCATTCTAGATTTTTTTCTTGTGGTTGATTTGTAGTTTGATATCATTGTGGTCAGAAATGATGCATGGTATGACTTCAGTATTTTTGAATTTGTTAAGACTTGTTTTGTGTCCTAACATGTGATCTATTCTGGAGAATATTCCATGTACACTTGAAAAGAATGTGTATTCTGTTGTTTTAGGATGAGATGTTCTGACTCTATCCATTAGGTCCATCTGGTCCAATGTGTCAGGCAAGGCACTGTTACCTTGTGATTTCTGTTTGGATGATCTGTCAATGTATGTAAAGTGGGTGTTTAAGTCCCCTACTATTATTGTGTCACAAACTTTATGTTTGGTTTTTTTTTTTTCCGTTTATGTATTTTAAAGCTCCTATGATGGGTCCATAAATATTTATAGTTGTTATATTTTCTTGTTGGATTGCTCCCTTTATGATTATGGTGTTTCCTTCTTTGTCTCATTATAGTCTTTGTTTTATAGTTTATTTTGTCTCATATAAGTATTTATGACCCCAGATTTCTTTTCATTTCCATTTGCATAGGTCCTTTTCCATCCTTCAAGTTTAGTCTGCATATGCCTTCAGGTCTGAAATGAGTCTCTTCAAGGCAGCAAATAGATGGGTCTTGCTTTTTTATCCATTCTATCACCCTATATCTTTTGATTGGAGCATTTAATCATTTATATTCAAAGTAATTATTGATAGGTATGCACTTACTGCCATTTTGTTAGTTCTTTTATGGATTTTTTTGTAGTTCTCTGTTCTCTTCTTCTCCTGATTTCTCTCATGGTTTGCTGGGTTTGTTTAGTGATATACTTGGATACCTATTATTTATTTGTTTGTTTGTTTGTTTTTGGTTTTGGTTCTGGTTTTGACTTATGCTTACCATTAGGTTTATATATAGTACCTTATGCATATAGCAGTCTATATTAAGCTGATGGTTGCTTAAGTTTGAACCCATTCTAAAAGCACTAGGGGTGCCTAGGTGGCTCAGTCAGTTAAGCGTCTGCCTTTAGCTCAGCTCATGATCCCCAGGCCTGGGATCAAGCCCTTTGTTGGGCTCCCTGCTCAGTGGGGAGTCTGCTTCTCCCTCACCTCTGCCTTTCCTCCCTGTTCATGTTCGCTTTCTCTCACTTTCTTTCTCTCTCTCTTTCAAATAAATAAATAAAATCTTTCAAAAATTTTTTTAAAAAATAAAAGCACTAAATTTTTACTCCCCCCATGTTTTAGGTACATTGTATCATACACTGCCTCCTTTTATTTTGTGAATCCATTTACTGATGTTTATAGATATACTTAATTTTACTGCATTTGTGCTTCCTACTTTTCTTACTCCTGTTAATGGTCTTTCCATTCTACTTGCAGAGTCCCCTTTAACATTTCTTATGAGGGTGGTTTAGTGATAATGGAATCCTTTAACTTTTCTTTGGGGAATTCTTTATCTCTCATTCTATTCTGAATGGTAGCCTTGCTTGATACAGTAATCTTGACTGCAGGTTTTTGTTTTCTTTTTTCTTTCAGAACTTTGAATATATCATGCTACACTGTTCTGGCCTGTATAGTTTCTGCTGAAAAATGAACTGATAGCCTCATGGGGTTTTCCTTGTATATAGATGTTTTCTCTTGATGCTTTTAAAATTTTCCTTTTATTACTACGTTTTGCCATTTCAATTACTATATGTCTTGGTTTGGAACTCCTTGGGTTCGTATTGTTGGGAGCTCTCTATGGCTCCTGGATCTGGATTTCTGTTTCCTTCCCCAGATTCAGGAAGTTTTTGGCTATTGTTTCTTCAAATAAATTTTATTTCCCCATTTCTTTCTCTTCTTCTTCTGGCATTGTTATAATGCAAATATTATTACACTTCATGGTGCTGTTGAGTTCCGTCAATCTATTCTCATTTTTTAATTTTTTTTCTTTTACCTGTTCAGCTTTATTGCTTTATATTGCTCTGTCCTCTAGGTCACCAATCTGTTCTTCTGCTTCCTGTAGTCTACTATTTACTCCCTCTAGTATATTTTTAATTTCAGTTATTGAGTTCTTCATCTCTGATTGGTTCTTTTTAGTGTTTTCTTATCTCTTGGTTGAGGGTCTCACTGAGATCTTCTACTGTTTACTCAAGTCTACTGAGTGTCTTTATGATCATTACTTTAAATTATCTACCAGGCATATTACTTATGTGTTTCACTTAGGTCTCTTGTGGTTTTGTCCTGTTCATTCATTTGGGACATATTTCTCTGTCTCCTCATTTTGTCTAACTCTCTGTGTCTGCTTCTGTGTTTCAGGAAAGTTAGCTATGTCTCCTGCTCTTGAAGGTAGTGTCCGAATGAAGAAGAGGTTCTGTAGTTCCCTGACGTGCAATATGCCCTGTTCCCCGTAATGTGGTGCTTCAATGGTTTTTCTCTGTGGGTTATATATACCCTACTGTTGAGGCTGAGCCACATTGTCTTCAGTCTAGTCTTCTGCAATGGGTCTTTTTGCTTGGTGTGGTTTTGTTCCTGTGTTGTTAATGGGCCAGTCTGGGGCCTCCTTGGTCTTGAGCAGGTTCAGACCAGGCATTTGCCAGAACTGTGGTTGCCTCAAACTTCAGGGTGCTCTCTGTATTTTGTCCCCTGAGAAGTTTTTGTAGGTGCATGGTTCCTATAGTCAGACCAAATGTCTGCCCCCAGCCTACTGCTGGGACCACAGTTGAACCAGTCCTTGTGGTTATCTGTCCCTCTACCTGGGGTATGAGTCACTTTGGAGTGATTTGGGCCTCTTTTGGGGCTACCTGCAATTGCCGTGCTTGTGGTGCCAGTTTAGATGGACAGCTCCTGAGGGCATGTTGGATGGGGCTGGACCATAGGAGAAGACTGTGGGTGGAATGCATGGCGTTTGCTAGGCTTGCACTGGTCTGCAGTGAGAGGGGATCTGTAGCCACTTTGGAGAACTGCCCTATTTGGTTTGGAGGGAGTGACTTCACAGGAAAGTGCGGGGTTGAGAAAAGCTGTTAGGTGGAGAGTGTTCCTGGTAGGCTGGTTCTACCAAGTGTCCATGTATCTAGACTAGGGTTTTGGGCTAGAGAAATGGCACTCACCAGCTCTTTTGTTCTTTCTTTTAAAGATCCCTGCCCCTCCAGCACATGTTCTGAGTTTAGTAAATAAATCTTCCTGTATAACCCAGGTATTTTTCAAACTACCCTTTCTATGCCGTATCTTAGCATCGCTGTTTGTTATTAAGGTCCTGTGATTTTCACAGCCAAATGTTATAGAGATTCATCTTCCCACTGTGGTCCCCCATGCTTGGAGTGCCTGGTGTGGAACCTGCTCCTCACCCTTCTCCATGCCTGTGATGTCCCTTCTTCCCATGGACAGTCTCCCAGGTCACTTTAGTTCTGGGCCATGTTATCACCTTTTTTATCTCTTTTGATGTGGCTTCTTCTTTATGTTTAGCTGTGGAGAGTCTGTTCTGACAGTCTTCAAGTCATTCTTTGGGTTACTTACATTAATGTGGGAATTATCTAGGTGTATCCATGAGACAAGGTGAGTTATTTTACTCAGAAGTTACTCATTCTGTTTTTGATAGGGTCAAATTTGTGAAATTTATTCTGAGGATAAAATGTATATCAGAAAGTAAGAGACATCAAAGTTATGGTTAATTTATTAAAGAGCAAGTTGAAAATAAATAATAAAAATGGATGCATTCTCTGCACAACAGATTCCTAGATATATAGTAACATGGTTGTACATGTCGTTTAAAAAGATAAGGCAGATCAAAACATGTTAGGAGGAGTATATGCTTCTCTGCCTTTTAGGGTAGATATAGTGATAGTGATTTTTTAAAAATTATACATGCTAGGCAAAGATTATAAAAAAACATAATTATACAGAATGTGTAAGTTATATTTAAACAATGAGCCTCCTTTCTCATTTGACTTTTTCTTTCGCTTTCTTTTTTTTTTTTTTCTGGTGTGTGTTCTATAATTAATAAGAACAAAAGAATGAAAGTGACATTATTACTTGGAACCTGTTGTATTATCTCCTTAATTCTAAATAGTAAACATTTAGATTGAAATATATAAATATAAGCATGTAAATTAAACACAATTGAAACATTTGTAGCATATTCTATTTTATTTTTTTCAGGCTAATATGTTTTATTTTATTTTATTTTTTTATAATACTGTTTTTTTTATTACATTATGTTAGTCCCGATACAGTACATCCCTGGTTTTTATGTAAAGTTCCATGATTCATTAGTTGCATATAACACCCACTGCACAATGTAATACATGCCCTCCTTACTACCCATCACCAGTCTATCCAATTCCCCCACCCCCTCCCCTCTGAAGCCCTCAGTTTTTTTTTTCTCAGAGTCCATAGTCTCTCATGCTTCATTCCCCCTTCTAATTACCCCCCCTTTCTTTATTCCTTTCTTCTCCTACCGATCTTCCTACTTCTAATGTTCCATAGATGAGTGAAACCATATGATAATTGTCTTTCTCTGCTTGACTTATTTCACTTAACATTATCTCCTCCAGTCCTGTCCATGTTGCAGCAAATGTTGAGAAATCGTTCATTTTCATAGCTGAGTGATATTCCATTGTATATATCGACCACATCTTCTTTATCCATACGTCTGTTGAAGGGCATCTTGGCTTCTTCCATGATTTAGCTATTGTGGACAATGCTGCTATGAACATTGGGGTGCATATGGCCCTTCTCTTCACTACTTCTGTATCTTTGGGGTAAATACCCAGTAGTGCAATGGCTGGATCATAGGGTAGCTCAATTTTCAACTTTTTAAGGGACCTCCACACTGTTTTCCACAGTGGCTGTACCAACTTGCATTCCCTCCAACAATGTAGGAGGGATCCCCTTTCTCTACATCCTCTCCAACAATTGTAGTGTCTTGCCTTGTCAATTTTGCCATTCTAACTGGTGTAAGGTGGCATCTCAGTGTAGATTTGATTTGAATTTCCCTGATGGCTCATGATTTTGTACATTTTTTCATGTGTCTGTTAGCCATTTCTATGTTTTCATTGGAAAAGTGTCTGTTCATACCTTCTGCCCGTTTTATGATTTGTTTATTTGTTTCTTGTGTATTGAGTTTGAGAAGTTCTTTGTAGATCATGGGTACCAGTCTTTTATCTGTAGTGTCATTTGCAAATATATTCTCCCATTGTGTGGGCTGCCTCTTAGTTTTTTTTTGACAGTTTCCTTGTCTGTGCAGAAGCTTTTTATCTTGATGAATTTCATTTTATCTTTTGTTTCTCTTGCCTTTGGAGATGTATCATGAAAAAGATTGCTGTGGCCGATGTCAAAGAGGTTGCTGCCTATGCTCTCCTCTAGGATTTTGATGGATTCCTGTTTCATATTGAGGTCTTTCATCCATTTGGAGCTTATCTTTGTGTGTGGTGTGAGAGAGTGGTCAAGTTTCATTCTTTTGCATGTAGCTGTCCAATTTTCCCAGTACCACTTATTGAAGAGACTGTCTTTTTTCCACTGGATGTTTTTTCCTGCTTTGACAAAGATGAGTTGCCCAAAGAGCCAAGGGTTCATTTCTGGGTTCTCTATTCTGTTCCATTGGTCAATGTGTCTGTTTTTGTAACAGTACCATGCTGTCTTGGTGATCACAGCTTTGTAGTACAGCTTGAAATCTGGCATTGTGATGCCCCCAGCTTTGTTTTTCCTTTTCAACACTTCCTTGGCTATTCGGGCCTTTTCAGGTTCCACACAAATTTAAGGGTTGTATGTTCCAGTTCTTTGAAAAATGTCACTGGTGTTTTGATCGGGATGGCATTGAAAGCGTAGATTGCTCTGGGTAGCATGGACATTTTAACTATGTTAATTCTTCCAATCCATGAGCATGGAATATTTTTCCATCTTTTTGTGTCTTCTTCAATGTCTTTCAAGGGTGATTTGTAGTTTCTAAAATATAGATCCTTTACATCTCTGCTTAAGTTAATTAAAAGATAACGTATGATTTTTTGTGCTATTGTAAATGGAATGGATTGCCAAATTTCTCTTTCTTCAGCCTCATTGTTTGTGTGTAGAAATGTAACTGATTTCTGAGCGTGATTTTGTATCCTGCCACATTACTGAATTGCTCTATAAGTTCTAGTAATTTGGGGGTGGATTCTTTTTGGTTTTCCATATAGCGTATCATATCATCTGCAAAGAGAGACAGTTTGACTTCTCCTTTACCAACGTGGATACCTTTTATCCCTTTTTGTTGTCAGACTGCGGTTGCAAGGACTTCTAGTACTATGTTGAATAATAATGGCAAAAGTCAGCATCCTTGTCGTGTTCCTGGTCTTAAAGGAAAGGCTTTCAGCTTTTCCCCACTGAGAATGATATTTGCTGTAGGCTTTTCATAGATGGTTTTATGAAACTGATGAATGTACTCTCTATCCCTACACTATGAAGGGTTTTAATCAGGAAAGGATGCTGAATTTTGTCAAATGCTTTTTCTGCATCAATTGAGAGGATCATATGGCTCTTGACTCTTTTCTTGTTGATATGGTCTATCACACTGATAGATTTGCGAATGTTGAACCACCTTGCATCCCAGGGATGAATCCCACTTGGTCTTGATGGATAATCCTTTTAATATACTGTTGGATCGTATTACCTAGGATCTTGTGGAGAATTTTGGCATCCATATTCATCAGGGATATCGGTCTGTAATTCTCCTTTTTGATGGGGTCTTTGCCTGGTTTGGGGATCAAGGTAATATTGGCCACATAGAATGAGTTTGATGGATTTCCTTCTGTTTCTATTTTTTGAAACAGCTTTAGGAGAATAGGTATTATTTCTTCTTTGAATGTTTGGTAGAATTCCCAGGGGAATACATCAGGCACTGGAGTTTTGTTTTTTGGAAGGTTTTTGATCACTGTTTCAATATCTTTATAATTAATTGGTCTGTTTAGGAAATCAGTTTCTTCCTGTTTTAGTCTTGGTAGTTGATAGGTTTCTAGGAAGGCATCCATCTCTTCCAGGTTGCTTAATTTATTGGCATAAAGCTGTTGATAAAAGTTTCTAATGATCCTTCCTATTTCATTGTTATTGGCTGTGACCTCTCCCTTTTCATTCATATTTTATTAATTTGGGTCCTTTCTCTGTTCCTTTGAATAAGTCTTGCCAATGGCTTAACTATTTTATTTATTCTGTCAAAGAACCAGCTTCTAGTTCTTTTGATCTGCTCTCCTGTGCTCCTGGTTTCTAATTCATTGATCTCTGCTCTAATCTTGATCCACTGCTTTCTCGTGCATGGATTAGGTCTGCTCTTCTGTTCCTGTTCCAGCTTCTTGAGGTGAGAATAGAAAAACTGCATTTTAGATTTTTCTATTCTTTTGAGTGTGGCTTGGATGCCTATGTATTTTCACCTTAGGACTGCCTCTGCAGTGTCCCATAGGTTTTGGACCATTGTGTTTTCATTCTCGGTGGTCTCCATAAATTGTTTAAATTGATTTTTGATTTTCTGATTTATCGAATCATTCTTGAGCAGGACGGTTTTTAGTTTCCAAGTGTTTGAGTTTCATCCAAATTTTCCCTTGTGCTTGAGTACCAGATTCAAAGCATTGTGGTCTGGGAATATGCAGGGAATAATTTCAGTCTTTTGGTATGAGTGCCCTTCTGTATCTCTAACTATAGTCTTTAGTTTAAAATCCAATCTGTCTCATATAAGAATTGATACCCCAGCTTTCTTTTGAGGTACATTGGCGTGAAAGATGGTATTCCATCCCTTTACTTTCAGTCTGGATGTATCTTTAGGTTCAGAATGAGTCTCTTGAAGACAGCAAATGGATGGGTCATGCCTTTTTATCCAATCTGCAACCCTGTGGCGCTTTATGGGAGCATTTAGTCCATTTACGTTGAGACTGATTATTGAGAAATATGATTTTAATGATGCCATGTTGCCTGTAAAGTCTTTGTTTCTATAGATTGTGACTTTCTGTTCTGTATCACTCCTGGGGCCTTTTTACTTTTATAGATCCCCCTTTAATATGTCCTGTAGGGCTGATTTCATGGTTACGAATTTGGTCAGTGATTGTTGATTCTGGAAGCTCCTTATCTCTCCATCAATTCTGAATGACAGCCTTACTGGATAAAGGTTCCTTGGCTGCATGTTTTTCTCTGAAAGAGCTTTAAAAATGCCCCCCCAACCCTTTCTCTCATTCCAAGTCTGTGTAGACAGGTCTGACATAATTCTGATACCTTTGCCTTGGTACGTGAGAAATTTCTTTGCCCTGGCCGCTTTCAATACTGTATCCTTGGATCTAGTATTTGCGAATTGCACTATGACGTGACATGGTGTAGGTTTGTCATGGTTGAGCTTGGGAGGGGTCCTCTCTGCCTCTTGGGCTTGATTGCTTGTTTCCTTTGCTAGATAAGGGAAGTTCTCAGGTACAATTTGTTCAAATATCTCTTCTAGACCTCTGTTTTTCTCCATCTCCTCGGGGATGCTGATGATTCTGACATTGGAACGGTTCATTGAGTCAGTAATCTCCCGTAACCTACATTCTTGAGATTGGATATTTTTGAGCCAAGTTTCTATTTTAACTTTCTCTTCTACCAACCCATCGTCCTATTCGCTGATTCATCTTCTGCCTCATTTACCCTGGCCATCAGAGCATCTAGATTTGACTGCATTTGATTCATAGCATTTTTACTTTCTGCCAGATTCACTCTCATTTCCGCCCTTAGAGATTCTATATTCCTGTTAATATTTTCGTTAATATTTTCTTCAAGTCTACACATCATCTTGACCATTGTTTCTCTGAACTCCATTTCTGATAATTTGGTTATATCCATATCCATCTGTTCTGTGGGAGAGGCCACAGACTCATTGTCTTTTCTTTGCTGGGGGGGATTTCTCCTTTTTGTCATTCTGATGAGGAGAGGTTGTGGGGTTGTCCAGAGCCCAAATTATTGACCAGGACCCAGGCAGTGTGCACTTGTTTTATAGAGACCTTAGGAATGTGGGCTTCTTCATTTTTCAGCCTGCCTCCTGGGGGAGGGGCCTGCCACGCTGATACTCAGGCCACCCTGTTTGGGTAGAGTCTCCCTGTCCCCTGCAAGGTGGGATGGGGATGGACACGCTGTGAGCTGGTATTTCCAGGCTTTTGATCTCTGGCAGCTTTCCCTGGCAGTTTTCTATGGCTCTTCTGAGAGTCAGAGTAGCAGTGGCCGAATCCCAGCCTCTGTCACAGAACGGAGAGATCGCAGTCCACTCTCCACTGAGCTCTTCTGGCCACTTTAACTCTGTTTCTGTTGGTGCTGCTAAACCCTACAGTGTCCAGATATGTGCTCACCACAGCTGGCATCCCAGCCCTCACTTCCAGGGCCAGCACATCTCTGTCCTTTGTGTTTCTAACACCACCAGCCACCTGCCACCCCCACGCGCCCTGGGGCTCCATTTTAGTGTGGTTCACGTGCACTCTGGAGCTCCGGTTTTCAGACCAGTTGTGCGCGTTCCCAGGCTCACGTCTCAGTCTGCTCTTTTGCAGGTGCTGGTCTGCAAGTCAGCCTGCTCCCCAGTGCAGGTGGCCACCGCTTCGCGGCACCTGAGCATGGAGGTTCCCTCCCCCTTCCGTTTATTTTCCGATATCTGTGCTTGGATTCACAGCTACCTGCTTCATACCTCAATACTCAGTGCTGGAGATGTTCATTTGTAGAGATCCAGATGTATCTTCTTGCATCTCAGGCTGATTCCGTGGGTGTTCAGGATGGTCTGGTACCTATCCAGCTTGACTCAGGGGACCAGCTAAAAAAGGGGACCCCTACTCCTCTGCCATCTGAACTCCTCCCAGCTCTGTAGCATATTTTAAATAGGTATTTTTAAGTAACAGGATCACGAAAAACATAGGAATCTACAAAGAACATGCATATATACAAGATAAATGAACAAAGTGCCATAACTTCAGCTGTACTTGAGGATATAGCTTTTTAATATTGGCAAGAGACCCAAGATTACCATCTCTTTATAGACACTCCTCTTTAGACAATATTTAATAGAAGGAAATCTGAAATTCCATCTCCAGATTCACTCAAGACTGATACCCTAGTATATCCTTGCCAATAAGTAAATTAATTTCTTAACCAGGAGTGAGTTGTGGATTTTATTTCTTAACTAAGCATTACACATGTTTGAAATAATTTTTCAAATTCATTTAGTTTGTTTTCATTTTGTTTTTATTGGACAAGATGATCTTTGTCTTAAAAAATCAGTTATATTTATCCCCAGTCAAACATTACTAAAACCCCTTTTAGTTGAGATATTAAACATATTTACATTACAACTACTGTGATAATGGTAAACAGCAGTCTCCTGCTCTGTTACTTATTATTAGTCAACCAAAACATAGATTTTGTGTTCTCCAATTAGCAGCTACACAAAAGATTCAAATTTCTGCTTTAAGAGTATAATGTTTAATTAAGTCACAAAGGCAGTTTGTAATTAATTATATTCAGTCTTCTCTGTGGTGTTCATTTATTTGGCAAAAGGTAAATAAAACTGGTTGACTAGATTATCACCCGCTTGAAGCTCAAAACAGATCTTCCTAAGTGAGAGGCGTATCAGTGTTCTTTCTAATTGTATTATATCATAATTTGATTAGATCTAACCAATTTGAAATAAGGCAACGTCCAATTCTTTTGTCCATGCCTGTAAAATCTAGCACATGTTTGGTAGTCAAAATATACTGTAAATTTTAAAAAAAGACAAAGATAAACGAAGGGGAAAAAAGAGAGAAGGGGAAAGAAAGGAGAGAAGAGAGAAAGTCAAGAAATAATGAATTAAGTGAATGAATGACAGTTGATAGTTTGGTTCTCCTGCAATGTCTTCTAAATAAATTAATAGATTAACAGAAAGATTGTTGGGTTACAGATTGAGTCCTGTGTTTTAGGTGTAATGTGTCTCAAAGTAGTTATATAATACTGTGCAAGTTACCTTACCTTCCCTGAACTGAACTTCTCACTGACTATTTCTAGATCTTTCAACTACAGTCTAAAATTCAATATAAGATTTTATCTTCCCTTTCAAATGTAATTCACCTCCTGTAATTTCTCTATTAATGAGCTATTATCTGTAGTAAATTGTTTACAAAAAATAACTGCAATTTTTCTCCTCCCTTAATCAGTAACCCTGGGTTACTGTAGCTCCTTCCCTCATGACTTCCAGTTATAAAATGATAGTCATTGGGATGAAATTACATCATAGGAAATATGGTCAATAATATTGTAAAAAACTTTGTATGGTGACAGATGGTCACCACACTTACTGTGATGAGCAGTGCATAATATATAGAATTGTCAAACCACTATATTGTGCCCTGAAACTAATATAGCATTGTATGCCAAGTATACTTGAGAAAAAAAGAAGTATAATCTATTCCCACATTTTGACTTTCTGTTGGTTGTTTGTTTGGCCTTGTGACTTGCTTTGATTAATAGAATGTGGAGGAAATGATTGTGGACTACACAAGGTTTACAGTTCTTACATGCTTCTGTTCAGTGTTTTTAGAACCCTGCCCAGACTCTGTGTGAGAAAGCCTTGACTAACTCGCTGAAGGATAAGATAATACATGGAACAAAGACTAGGCATCTCAGCTCAAGTCAGAGTAGATTAGACAGTCCCCTGCTGACCCAGCAAGTGACCGCAGATATATAAGCAAACCCAGACATCAGTTAAGCTTGGCCCAGTTCAGCAAAAATGGCCAGTTAACTAAGATATCCATGAACAATAATAAATTACTGCTTTTTAAAAAAGATTTTATTTATTTATTTAAGAGAGAAAGTGAGAGACTGAGGAGGAACAGAGGAGGAGGGGCAAAAGGAGAGGGAGAAGCAGACTACTCTACTGAGCAGGGAGCCAGATGCAGAGCTCGATGTGGGGCTCAAACCCAGGATGCTGGGATCATGTACTGAGTCGAAGGCAGACACTTAACTGACTGAGCCACCAGATGCCTCAAAATTACTGCTTTTTAAAAAGTCTTTTAGTTTTGGTGTGCTTTCTTACTCAGCAAAAGCTAACTGATAAGCTACCCTTTCTGAAACACAAAACCATCCTTTCCTCTTCCTTCTCTTCGGTCTCTACAGATTAGTTACCAGTGCTCTTGATTTTAATTAAAATGTCTTTCCAATACAGTCCCTCGTTGCATTCCTCCCACATTCTCCTAATTGTGGGCTTCCATCATCTCTTACCTGGTGATGTCAATAGCTTCTTACAGGTTTTTCTGCTTCTATTCTATTCCTTCTCCAATCTAGTCTCCTAAATACTATTTAAATCTATGGATCTAACTATGTGACTCCTTTCCTTAAAAAGTCTCCATTGATTCTCTTTCTTTATGTTGTAAGCAATTACAAATTCTTTAGTATATTAAGTTCTTCCTATTTTTATTTCTGTCTCTCTTACTGGCTATATAATTTATTACTATTATGAATGTTTCATATTCCCACAAACAAAACCGCTCTTTATCTTCACAATCACAACCCTAAGCCACTGCTCATGTTGTTCTCTTTTGCCTGACCCCGTATCTGCCTTGTCTGTCTGTCGACCTTTTACTTATCCTTCAACATTTAACTAAGATATCATTTGTTCTGAGTAGCTTTGATGGTTTCTTTCAAAAATAATGAATTATACCTTCTCTGAATTTCCATGGCCTTTCAAATGAAGGACTTCTCATTATTTCTTTCTTTCACTTGTTTCTGTGATTTTGTCACACAGAATAAATCAGTTCTTTAAATGAAAAGACTCAACCTCAACACCTTTTAATCCTCAGAAACAAGCACAGTATCTTCATTATAACAAGCACTTAATTTTCTTTAGAAAAGTTTTATTTACATTTTATGTGAGTATACATGCACATTATGGGGTGATAAATTTTCATCCAGGATTTATTTTGAGTGAATTTGGCTTCATATTACTTTTATAATTGCAAGGCATTTCATTGTTTCAGAAAATTGCAGGGCAGAGACACTACCAATATTGGACCTTACTCAAAGTAAAATGTGTGTAGGATACCAAGGCTATTGTATTCATTATAAGCAGGGTTTAATAAGACAGATCAGTATTTATGCTGTAAGTAAAATGATAAACTATAAAATCTTGCTTCACAGATGGACATCCTATGCATCTTATGGGATATGGAAAGGTTTGTTTCTTTTAGCTGATTTTCTGTTGAATTCAGATAAATCATCACTTTAGTATTACTTTCTTTCATTCCTTCATTCAATGAATACTTATTAAGCACTTCATATGTAGTAAACATTGTTCCAATTCTTCAAATCAATTATTTTCCAGAAAAGTAGTTTTACTGGGGTGCCTGGGTGGCACAGTCGTTAAGCGTCTGCCTTCGGCTCAGGGCGTGATCCTGGCCTTCTGGGATCAAGCCCCACATCAGGCTTCTCCACTAGAAGCCTGCTTCTTCCTCTCCCACTCTGCTTGCTTGTGTTCCCTCTCTTGCTGGCTGTCTCTCTCTGTCAAATAAATAAATAAAATCTTTCAAAAAAAAAAAAAAGAAAAGTAGTTTTACCTAATTTGTGAAGTAAACCATGTGTCTTTGTTTCTCCCATTTTTTCTTTGTTTCTTCTTTCTTTTCTTCTGTCCTTTCTTTCTTTTAACTATTTTTCCAAAAATACTCAAGTTTCTAGCTAATTTTCAGGAACTTGAGATATTCTCAGGTGGTTTTTTTCATTCCCAAAGTCTCTTTCCTTAATACTAGTTATTTTCTACCCAAGGTTTTAATGCATATAATTTTTTAAAGGGATAATTGCTTCAGAAATCTGTTTTCAATAGCTACAACTCATATCCATTGATCTTTCTTAATATGACATAGAATTCACTTTTTTAAAATCCTTAGTTGTGGATGAAATTGAAGTTTTAAAACATCAGCATCATTTAGAATTTTGGCTGACAATATAAGTGTGTTCTAAAGCAGAAAATAAAATATTTGTATACTCATTACATATAAAATATTGAAATTATCATCTTCAAACATCAGTGACCATGATGTTCATTCTTTTTAATTTACTACAAACAGTTGGGTCTTATATTGCTGAGGAAATTGTCCGCAGTTCTAAAAACAAGTCACATTTTTTTAAATTTACTTTAGAAAAAAATGTAATATATTTTTAAAAGAACTAGGATTTGAGAGTAAATTATTGAGGAAAATAATCACTATAATTCAGTTAAAAGCTACCGAAAATAATCATATTTAAAATGAAACTAATGTCATGGGCAATTTTACCAGGTTAACACTACATGAAAACACTGCAGAAGATAGTGATGCAAACCTTTGTAAAGATTCTTATGGACATAAAACTATCAAATTTGTTGAACGTTCTATTTTGTAAATCATGTAGTCCCCTCTACTCCCAGCCCCTACTTCAACAAAGTAAAACCGAAATTGGTGATTTTAAGATCAGGAAAACAGCAATATGAATTAATCATAATTGATCATTTAATTTTTTCAGAGCAAAATATATTCTGAGTTCTACTTCAGATTTTTTTTTCATCTTTAGAATTATCCAATTTATTTATATGGGATTCAAATCAAGATTCAATAAGTTATTCTGTTAATGGTGTTTCAGAAGAACATTTTTATGTCAAGATTAATAATTTAACAAAACATAAAATAATGTATTACCTTCTATTTTTAATGTGAAGATTTTGAAGGAGAAGGCAGTCCAATTTAATTGAATTATTCTCAAATTACTGTCATTATGTAATTTGACTTGCAGTTCAGTTTGAGTCTATTTCTATAATTGTTATGACCCCTCTTTCAAACACGAACACACTCAGAGATTAGAAGAAGAATCCACTTCAAATCTAAATTTAGCCAGTTTTACACAGTTTGAGTATACTCCTACCATTTGAAGGCATTAAAAACAAAGAAATCATTTATTTGCTTATTCCTTTTATAGTCTCTTTCCTGGAAGCAATGTTTAAGGTCAACTTTGATTCTAAGTTCTCATATAAGCCTATTTAAAAGAACAAATTTATCAGTGTTTGGCTCAGGGACAAAGTGCTAAAATAACAGATGGAGTCAATATTAAACTTTACAAATGTACTACATAGGAAAATCAGCAATGCTTTATAATGATTGATGATGATTCTGTAAATTTCTTTTTATACTCTTGCATTTTATTCTTTTGAAAGAGTATAAGTAGATGCCATAAGTAGTTGTTGTGAAGTAGCTCTAAATAGGTATTAACTTAATTCTTTTCCAAGTTGTGATCAATTGCAAATTAAGATTTTGTATAATAATTATAAAAGAATGTTTAAGAACAAAAGTAATAACCTAGGTATTTTAATTAGTGTACATATATGAAGATTCAACATTCTTACAATCAGATTTCTCCCCTGCCCCATCCTATGCGTGCACACACACAAACCTCCTTCCCTGTTCCCCAATATTGCTCTAAGCAACATTTTGGTTAAATCAATGTTCAGTGGTCAGTGGTTCACAGTAGTATGATTATGAAAATATTTTTCACAGCTAATATGTACTATGATTACATTTCCTTTCTTTTATATCTAAGCATTTTTCCTGATACAAATTTCTTCACTTATTTGCTTAGGTATCTTTAAACCCAATACTAATATAGATAGATAATATATAGATGATAGATAGATAGATAGATAGATAGATAGATAGATAGATATAGATAGATAGATAGATAGATATAGATAGATGATAGATAGATAGATAATAGATGGATAGACAGACCTAGGATGTTATATAGTATGTGTGCATTTTAACTGAAGAAATGCCTCCTGCATTCTCTTTCCATTCACCATCTCCAATTATTATTGGTTGTTCTCTAAATCTAACATATCACAGTCATCCTAAGTTTCCCTTCACTATCATCCAATTATTTCCATTGCTTTTTAAATTCTATATATACTGGATTTATGGACTGTATGAACTGTTATTTTCCAGTTAACTCATTCTAATTAAAAATGTCTTTCAGGAGTTAAATTTTAGAAGCCTTACAAGCTTCCACAATTGATTATTATCACATTTAATTTGTAGTATGGCTTTGTATAGAATTCTTTGTATACAGGTTAAAAATCATTTCCCACAGAATTAAAGTGTGGCAGAGATTGTTCAATTGTGATGGAAACTAGGTGCATGTTCACAAATTGTCCCCCTCTTCTGCCCAGGCACAATTTACACATTTCCCAGACTCCTTTCCAGTTAGATGGGGCCATATGATTTAGTGTTGGTCAGTAGAATGAGGTGTAAAATGACGCAGTCACTTATAATTTTTCTCTAAATCCTCTTTATTCTCTCCCATTCCTAGTTTGAATGCTGAATACTGGTAGGTAATTCAGTGGTGGATTCCAAGCCCCTTAGAGAAAATGGATCCTCAAAGTGTAGAAGCCTGGAACTCTGAGTAACTGCACATTCTGCCACCAACTCTTTTTCAATGACACGAACAAGAAATAAATCATTAATCATTAGAAAACACTAAGATTTTAAAATTCTTACAGCACAAAGATAATTCCTGACTAATAGGACATTGTGCAGCTTCTAATATTAATCTTTGGTAGAATCTGCATGGGAGATCATTGTATTTTAAATAATCTTTTAGATCAAAGGGGCACCTGGGTGGCTCTGTTGGTTAAGCATTCAACTCTTTTTTTTTTTAAATACTATTTTTTTATTATGTTAGTCACCATACAGTACATCCCTGGTTTTTGATGTAAAGTTTGATGATTCATTATTTGTGTATAACACCCAGTGCACCATGCAATATGTGCCCTCCTTACTACCCATCACCAGCCTATCCCATTCCCCCATGCCCCTCCCCTCTGAAGCCCTCAGTTTGTTTCTCAGAGTCCATAGTCTCTCATGCTTCATTCCCCCTTCTAATTACCCCCCCCCCTTTCTTTATCTCTTTCTTCTCCTACCAATCATCCTAGTTCTTATGTTCCATAGATGAGAGAAACCATATGATAGTTGTCTTTCTCTGCTTGACTTATTTCACTTAGCATTATCTCCTCCAGTGCCGTCCATGTTGCAGCAAATGTTGAGAAATCATTCTTTTTGACAGCTGAGTAATATTCCATTGTATATATGGACCACATCTTCTTAATCCAGTCATCTGTTGAAGGTCATCTCGGCTCCTTCCACGATTTAGCTATTGTGGACAATGCTGCTATGAACATTGGGGTACATATGGCCCTTCTCTTCACTATGTCTGTATCTTTGGGGTAAATACCCAGTAGTGCAATGGCTGGATCATAGGGTAGCTCAATTTTTAACTTTTTAAGGAACCTCCACACTGTTTTCCAGAGTGGCTGTACCAAGTTGGCAAAGCATTCAAATCTTGATTTCAGCTTAGGGCATGATCTCATGGGTTGTGGGATCAAGCCCCCTGATTGGCTTCTCACTCAGTGAGGAGCCTGCTCAAAAGATTCTCTCCCTCTGCCCTTCCCCCCCACCTGCATGCTCTCTCTCTTTCTCTCCCTCTCTAAAAATAAATAGTTTAAAAATAAATAAACAAATAAATAGTCTTTTAGATCAAAGATAAATACACTAATTTTTCCAAAGAATTCATACCAAAATGCAATTTATTTTATTTTTAATATTATATGCACTGTGAAATACAATGTACATACAGAAATAAATAAATATATTATGTGTACCTTAATAAATAACTTTAAAGAGAATACCCTTGTAATTTTCACTTTGGTCAATATAGGGAACAACGATAACCCAAATGTCCCCAGCATCTACCTTATACAACCATTTAGAGGTAAACCACCATCCAGACATTTATTAATTTTTTTTCTCTTTTTCTTCTTAGTTTAACTATCAACTGTATCTCTAAATAATGTGAGTTTGGGGGGATTTTTTTTTTTTACCTATTTTGCACTTTTTGTTATTGAAGTCCTTCTTACATATCTTCTTTTAATTAATATTATGCTCACAAGATTTGAAGATTTGTCTATAATGCACATGGAAGTAGTTTGTTCATTTTCATTGCTGTGTATTCAAACATGCGGATTTTTCAAGCAGCCATTTAGTTATTTATTTGTAGCATAATTATTTTTTGGTTAGAGAACACTATTGGCACAAGAATTTGAAATTTGTTCAGATTTTCTTGATGGCTCAGTACATGGCTAATTTTTGTAGTTTCTGTTTGTGTTTAAAAAGAATATTCTTCAGTTATTGGCTGCAATGTTCCATATAGGCTCATAAAAGAAAGTTTGTTAACCATGTTGATTAAATCTTCCATAGATTCCTATCTTCTTATTGTCCTACTAATTCCTGAGGAAAATTGCTACAATCTCTTTTTATGGCTGTTGATTTATATTTTGCCTTAAAGTTTGTCTAATTGTGTGTTATTTCTGTCATTACATGCATGCAAATTTAAAATCATTTCTTCTTTGTGAAAACATTTTATTATCATTTTATGATTAGCACATAATAAAAATATTGCCATTTATCGTTAAGAACATCTTAATTTCTGAAATGCTTATTTTATTTTATTTTTTATTTTATTTTTATTTTTTTATGTATTGCATGGTGCACTGGGTGTTATACGCAAGTAATGAATCATGGAACTTTACATCAAAAACTAGGAATGTACTGTATGGTGACTAACATAATATAATAAAAAATATTATTATAAAAAAACAGTGAAATGCTTATTTTAAAATTAATCATTGATATTAAAATAAAAATGCCATGCCCTTTCTACTGTTTTAACTTTTACTTCTTCTGTATCTTCACATTTTATACACTTCTGAACAGTACACATTTAGTTTAAGATATTGCTATCTTTTAACTGGAATATTTATTTTTAACTATAGTTTAAGTAAACATTTTTATTTTGCCCTCATTATTTATTTTGCCTATTCTATATTTTCTTTCATCTTCTTTCCTTTTAGATTATTTATATATACCTTCTTATTCTTTTGGATGTTTTATATATATTATATTTTCAATTTCCCTTCTATAGGTTTTTAAAATTAAAACTGTATTTCTAAGAGGATTAGTAATTATTTCCAAAATTACAACCTGCATTCTTAAGTGCTCAGTGATTTTTTTCAGCTTTATTGAGATATAATTGACATATAACATTGTGTAAGTTTAAAGCATAAACATTATATACTGCGTTTATATTGCAAAATGTTTACCACAATAAAGTTAGTTAACACATCTTTCACCTCAGATAATTACCATTTTGTTATTGTCTACTCTTACAGCAACTTTCAAGTATACAGTACAGTATTGTTAGCTATAGTCACCATGCTGTACCATAGATTTTCCAGAACTTACTTGTCTTATAACTGAAAGTTTTTACCCAATTTCCCCCATCCCTCAACTTCTGGCAATCACCATTCTACTCTTTGTTTCTGAGTTCAATGTTTATAGGACCCATATATAAATGAGGTCATACAGTATTTGTCTTTGTCTGTCTGAATTATTTCACTTATAGTAATGATCTTAAGGAGGACTGTCCATGCTGTTGCAATGGTATGATTTTCTTCTCTTTTTGTTGTTGAATTATATCATCTATCTATCTATCTATCATCTATCATCTATCTATCATCTATCTATCTATCTATCTATCATCTATCTATCATCTATCATCTATCTATCATCTATATCTATCATTATCTATCTATCATCTATCATCATCTATTTTTATCTATCATCTATCTATATCTATCTATCTATCATCTATCTATCTATCTATCTATCTATCTATCTATCATCTATCTATCTATCTATCTATCTATCTATCTATCTATCTATCATCATCTACCTACCCACCTATCTACCTACCTATCTATCATCTATCTCCATTAATGCACACTTAGGGTGTTTCCATGTCTTGGCTATTATGAATAATGCTGCAATGAACATGGAAGTGCAAATAGCTCCTTCACAGAGTGTTTTCATTTCCTTTGGATATAGAACAATTAGTAGAATTGCTAGATCATTTGGTAGTTCTATTTTTAATATTTTGAGGAATCACTATACTGTTTTCCACAGTGACTATACCAATTTACATTCCCACCACAGTGTACCAGGGTTCTCTTTCTTCCACATCCTTGCCAGCATTTACTATTTCTTGATTTTTTGATAATAGTTACCACAACATGTGTGAGACAATATCTCATCTCATTACGGTTTTATTTGCATTTCCCTGAGAATTAGTGATTTCAAGTACCTTTTGATATACCTGTTGTCCATTTGTATGTTTTCTTTGGAGAAATTTGTATTCAATTCCTCTGCCCAGTTTTTAATTAGATTAGTATTATTATTTGTTTTCCTATTGAATTGTATGAGTTCCTTTTATATTTTGGATATTAACCCCTTATCAGATATTTTTTGCAAATATTTTCTCCCCATATATAATTGCCTGTTCACGTTAATTGTTTCCTTGTTGTGCAGAAGCATTTTAGTTTGACGTATTTTAGTTTGAGAATTGGTGTTAATTTTTCCTTAAATGTTTGGTAGAATTCACTTCTGAATGGGGAGTTTGCTTTTGGCTATGAGCACTGTGGGCTTGTGGGATGCAGGCAAATTTAGCTGTTCTTCCTTCTCTCTTTGTGCGGTTATAACGCTCAAGGTTTTTTATTTTGCTGTGTTTCTTAAGTGAATTCCTGAGCATTCCCAGACCTGTTTTTGTTCCCTAATTGTTGATTTTTGGGGATTATGGAGATCAGAGTCCCCTATTTGCCTTCTTAGTGATATCACTATAAAGTAAAATTTTAATTAAGGTAAAATTTCCTTCATAGTACAAAATATAAGAACACACTAACCCTTGAGTTACATGTATCTTTTGTTGAACAATTTTTTCAAACACATTTTTATATGTCAAAGATCATGAATAGTAGAGTTTCAGAGACTCAATATTAAATTAGATATACTCACATATTTAACACTTTATTTGTATGCTATATCTTCCTACATCACTAAATAGCCATCTGAGATCAGATACTTTATGCCTAAAATTTATGCTTTAAAATGTCTTTTAATGGGTCTTTACCATTGGAAACTCTTCAAGTTTTCCTTTGTGTGAAATGTCTTTATTTTCTCATTAGTCTTGAAATATATATACAGTTTATACAGAGTATAAACTTTAAGGATGGCAAACATTTCCTTCAGCCTATTGAAGATATTTTTTCCACTGTGCGTGTTCTATATTCTATTGTTCACGTTAAGTCAGATGTATAATCTCATTGTCTGATAAGATTTTTACTGTAATTTGGTATTTTGCTATTTTACCAAAATGTGGTCAGTTATGAACTTTAAAAAACTTATATTTCAGATTTATTTAAACTGAATTTATATATTTCCTTATAATATTTTTTTCCATGTTATGTTAGTCACCTTAGTTTTTGATGTAGTGTTCCACGATTTGTTATTTGCGTATAAAAGCCAGTGCTCCATGCCTTAAACTTATGAGTAAGGAAAATGATAGAAAAAAAAAAAAAAGCCAGTGCTCCATGCAATATGTGGCTCCATAATACCCATCACTGACCTATCCCAATCCCCCACTCCCCTCCCCTCTGAAGCCCTCAGTTTGTTTCCCAGAGTCCATAGTCTCTCAGGATACATTCCCCCTTCTATTTACCCCCCTTTATTCTTCCCTTCCTTCTCCTGCCAATCTTCCTGCTATTTCTTATGTTCCATAAATGACTGAAACCATATGATAATTGTCTTTCTCTGCTTGACTTATTACACTTAGCATAATCTCCTCCAGTCCTGTTCATGTTGCTGCAAATGTAGGGTAATCATTCTTTCTGATGGCTGAGTAATGTTCCATTGTATATATGGACCACATCTTCTAAACCAGTCATCTGTTGAAGGGCATCTTGGCTCCTTCCATGATTTAGCTATTGTGGACAATCCCACCAACAGTGTAAGAGGGATCCCCTTTCTCCACATCTTCTCCAACATTTGTTGTTTCCTGCCTTGTCAATTTTTGCAATTCTCACTGGTGTAAGGTGGTATCTCAGTGTGGTTTTGATTTGAATTTCCCTGATGGCAAATGATTTTGAACATTTTTTCATGTGTCTGTAAGCCATTTGTATGTCTTCACTGGAAAAGTGTCTGTTCATATCTTCTGCCCATTTTTTAATTTGATTATTTGATTCCCATGTATTGAGTTTGAGCAGTACTTTCTGGATCTTGGATACCAGTCTTTTATCTGTAGTGTCATTTGCAAATACCTTCCCCATTCTGTGGGCTGCCTCTTAGTGTTTTTGACTGTTTCCTTGGCTGTGCACAAGTTTTTAACTTGATGAAGTCCCTCAAGTTCATTTTTTCTTTGTTTTTGTTGCCTTTGGAGATGTGTCATGAAAAATGTTGCTGTGGCCAATGTCAAAGAGGTTGCAGCCTATGTTCTTCTCTAGGATTTTGATGGATTCCTGTGTCACATCAAAGTCTTTCATCCATTTGGAGTTTATCTTTGTGTATGGTGTGAGAGAGTGGTCAAGTTTCATTCTTTTTCATGTAGCTGTCCAATTTTCCCAGCACCATTTATTGACGAGACTGTCTTTTTTCTATTGGATGTTTTCTCCTGTGTTGTCAAAAATTAGTTTCCCATACAGCTGAGAGTCCATTTATGGGTTCTCTATTCTGTTCCATTGGTCTATATGTCTGTTTTTGTGCCAGTACCATGCTGTCTTGGTGATCACAGCTTTGTAGTACAGCTTAAAATCTGGCAACCTGATGTCCCAGCTTTGTTTTTCCTTTTCAACAATTCCTTGGCGATTTGGGGCCTTTTCTGGTTCCACACAAATTTAAGGGCTGTTTGTTCCAGCTCTTTGAAAAATGTCATTGGTGTTTTGATCGGGATGGCATTGAAAGTGTAGATTGCTCTGGGTAGCATAGACATTTTAACTACACTTATTCTTCTGATCCATGAGCATGGAATATTTTTCCACCTTTTTGTGTCTTCTTCAAAGTCTTTTAAGAGTGATTTGTAGTTCCTAGAATATAGATCCTTTACGTCTTTGGTCAAGTTAATTCTGAGATAACATATGATTTTTGGTGCTATTGAAAATGGAATGGATTCCCTAATTTCCTTTTCTTCAGTCTCATTGTCCATGTATAGATGAAACTGATTTCTGAGCATTGATTTGGTATCCTGCCACATTACTGAATTGCTCTATAAGTTCCGGTAGTTTGGGGGTGGAGTCTTTTGGGTTTTCCATATACAGTATCATGTCATCTGTGAAGAGAGACAGTTTGACTTCTTCTTTGCCAATTTGAATACATTTTATCCCTTTTTGTTGTCTGATTGTTGTTGTAAGGACTTCTAGTAGTATGTTGAATAATAATGGCAAGAGTGGGCATCCTTTTCGTGTTCCTGATCTTAAGGGAAAGGCTTCCAGCTTTTCACCATTGAGAATGATATTTGCTGTAGGCTTTTCATAGATGGTTTTATGAAACTGATGAATGTACTCTCTATCCCTACACTATGAAGGGTTTTAATCAGGAAAGGATGCTGAATTTTGTCAAGTGCTTTTTCTGCATCAATTGAGAGGATCATATGGCTCTTGACTCTTTTCTTGTTGATATGGTCTATCACACTGATAGATTTGCGAATGTTGAACCACCTTGCATCCCAGGGATGAATCCCACTTGGTCTTGATGGATAATCCTTTTAATGTACTATTGGAACCTATTAGCTAGGATCTTGTTGACAATTTTTGTGCCCATATTCATCAGGGGTATTGATCTGTAATTCTTCTTTTTGATAGGGTCTTTGCCTGGTTTGGGGGTCAATGTAATACTGGCCTCATATTTTCCTTCTGTTTCTATTTTTTTGAAATAGCTTCAGGAAAATAGGTATTATTTCTTCTTTGAATGTTTGGTAGAATTCCCCAGGGAATCCGTCAGGCCCTGGACTCTTGTTTTTGGGGAGGTTTTTGATCACTGCTTCAATCTCTTCATAATTAATTGGCCTGTTTAAATAATGAATTTCTTCCTGTTTCAGTATTGGTAGTTTATAGGTTTCCAGGAAGACATCCATTTCTTCCAGGTTGTTTAATTTATTGGCATAAAGCTGTTGATAAAAAGTTTCTAATGATCCTTCCTATTTCATTGCTGTTGGTCGTGATCTCTCCCCTTTCATTCATAATTTTATTAATTTGGGTCCTTTCTCTATTCTTTTGAATAAGTCTGGCCAGTGGCTTATCTATCTTATTTATTCTTTCAATGAACCAGCTTCTAGTTTTGTTGATCTGCTCTACTGTGCTCCTGGTTTCTAATTCATTGATCTCTTCTCTAATCTTGATCAACTGCTTTCTCGTGCATGGGTTAGGCCTGTTCTTCTGTTGCGATTCCAGCTTCTTAAGGTGAGAATATAAAAACTGAATTTTAGATTTTTCTATTCTCTTGAGTGAGGCTTGGATGGCTATGTATTTTCCCCTTAGGACCGCCTTTGCAGTGTCCCACAGTTTTCGTTTGGACCGATGTGTTTTCATTTTCATTGGTCTCCAAAAATGCCTTAATCTCCTTTTTAATTACCTGGTTTATCCAATTATTCTTGAGCAGGATGGTTCTTTGTTTCCAAGTGTTTGAGGTTCTTCCAAATTTTTCCTTGTGCTTAAGTTCCAGTTTCAAAGCATTGTGGTCTGAGAATATGCAGGGAATAATCTCAGTCTTTTGGTATCTGGTGAGACCTGTTTTGTGACCCAGTATATGGTCTATTCTGGAGAAAGTTCCATGTGCTTTCGAAAAGAATGAGTATTCTGTTATTCTGGGGTGTAGTGTTCTATATATATCTATGAGGTCCATCAGCTCTAGTATGTCATTCAAAGCTCTTGTTTCTTTGTTGATTTTCTGCTTAGGTGATCTGTCTATTGCTGCAAGTGGAGTGTTGAGGTCCCCTACTATTAACATATTGTTATCTATATGTCTCTCTATTCTGGTTAAAAGTTGGCTTGTGTATCTTGCTGCTCCCCTTTTGGGGGCATAGAGATTTATAATTGTCATATCCACTTGTTGGATACATCCTTTAAGAATAATATAGTGTACTTCTGTATCTCTAACTACAGTCTTTAATTTAAAATCTAATTTGTCTGATATTAGAATTGCTGCCCCATCTTTCTTTTGAGGTCCGTTGGCATGAAAAATCGTTCTCCATCCCTTCACTTTTAGTCTGGATGTATTTTTAGTTTCAAAATGAGTCTCTTGTAGACAGATATTGGATGGGTCATGTCTTTTTATCCAATCTGCAACCCTGTGACACTTTATGGGAGCATTTAGGCCATTTACATTGAGACTGATTATTGAGAGATATGATTTTAATGATGTCATGTTCCCTGTGAAGTCTTTGTTTCTATAGATTGTAACTTTCTGTTCTGTTTCACTCTTGGGATCTTTTTACTTTTATAGAACCCCCCCTTAATATTTCTTGTAGGGCTGTCTTGGTGGTCACATATTCTTTCTGTTTCTGCTGGTCTTGGAAGGTCCTTGTCTCTCCATCAATTTGAATGACAACCTTGCTGGATAAAGGATCCTTGCCTGCATGTTATTCTCAATTAGAGCTCTGAAAATACCTTGCCAACCTTTCCTGGCTTGCCAGGTTTCTGTAGACATGTCTGACTTTATTCTTTTGTTCCTCCCTCTGTAAGTGAGGATTTTCTTCCCCCTGAATGCTTTCAATACTGTATCCTTGGATCTAATATTTGTGAATTGCATATGATGTGACGTGGTGTTGGTGTGTTCTTATTGAATTTGGGATGGGTCCTCTCTCCCTGTTGGACATGAATGCTTGTTTCCTTTGCCAGATAGGTAGTTCTCAGCTACAATTTGTTCAAATATCTCTTCTAGACCTCTCTCTTTCTCCACCTCCTTGGGGATGCCGATGATTCTGACATTGGAATGTTTCATTTAATCAGTAATCTCCCATAATCTACATTCTTGAGATTGGATTTTTGAGCCAGGTTTCCATTTTTTCCTTCTCTTCTACCATCCCATCTTCCAATTCACTAATTTGTTCTTCTGCCTCATTTACCCTGGCTGTCAGAGCATCTAGTTTAAACTGCATTTGATTCATAGCATTTTTAATTTCTGCCAGATTCGCTCTCATTTCTGCCCTTAGAGATTCTATATTCTCGTAAATATTTTCATTAATATTTTTTTCAAGTCTACACACCATCTTGACCATTGTTACTCTACTCCATTTCTGACAATTTGGTTATATCCATATCCATTAGTTCTGTGGCAGAGGCCACAGACTGTATCGTTTCTTTGTTTGGGGGGAATTTCTCCTCCTTGTCATTCTGATGAGGAGAGGTTGCAGGCATGCACAGAGCCCAAATTACTGATCAGGACCTAAGGAATGTGTACTTGTTTTATAGGGACCTTAGGAATGTGGGCTTCTTGATTTTTCAGCCTACCTTCTGGGGGAGGGCCCTGCCACACTGATCCTCAGGCAACCCTGTTTTGGTAGACTTGCACCGTCCCCTGCGAGGGGGGATGGGGATGGGCACAATGTGAACTGGTATTTCTGGGCTTTTGTTCTCTGGTGGCTTTCCCTGGTGGTTTTCTGTGACTCTTCTGAGAGCCAGAGCAGCAGTGGCCATATCCTAGCCTCTGTCTCAGAACAGAGAGATCACATTCTGGTCTCCGCTGAGCTCTTCTGGCCACTTGAACTCTGTTTCTGTCAGAGCTGCTAAAAACCCTGCAGCGTCCTGGGTTGTGTGCCCCACAGCCACTCTCCCAGCCCTCACTTCCAGGACTGGAACATCTCTATCCTTGTGCTTCTAACACCACCAGCTGCCCCCAGTTCCTGTGTGTGCTCCTGAGCTCCCTGTTTCAGTGCTGTTCATGTGCACTCTGGAGTGCCAGTTTTCAGTCTGGTTGCGTGCATGCGCTCCTGAATCCCGAGTATCAGTCTGGTTCCAGTGAGCGCTCTGGAGCTCCGGTTTTCAGTCTGGTCATGCACGCATTCCTGGGCTCACAGCCTCAGTCTGCTTTCCCGAGGGTGCTGGTCCGAGAGTCCTGCCTGCTCCCCAGTGCTGGTGGCTACTATTCCCGGCACCCAAGTGCAGCAGCTTCATCCCCTTTCCATTTATCTTCTGATATCTGTGCATGGATTCATGGCTCCCCACTTCGTACCTCAATACTCAGCGCTGGAGATGTTTGTTTGTAGGAATCCAGATGTATATTCCTGTGTCTCGGGCTGATTTCGTGGTGTTCAGGATGATCTGGTAGATATCCAGCTCGATTCAGGGGAGCAGCTGAAAAATGCCCCTACTCCTCCGCCATCGTTTTCCGACTTCCCTATAGATTTTTTTTATCACTCCTGGAAAATTCTTGGTCATTATTGCTTCAGATATTGACGCTGATCAGTCACTTCTTTTTTTCTTATTGAATTTAATTTATTTTATGTTAGCTCTTCTCACTCTGTCCTCCCATTCTAGCTTATTCTCTTCCCTTTTTTCCCCCCTATTTCTCCTCCTTATCCTTGTCTCTGTATGGTGTTCTGTCTAATTTCTTCTAATCTATCTTCTAATGCACAAATTCTTTCTACATCTCTTTCTACTTAGCTATAAAGTTTCTATATGGAGTTTTTAATGATTGTTACTCTCTTTTGGATATATGTTTGTGCTTTTAATTTTATTTTCTAGTTTACCTATTTTATTTTTCAATTCTTGGCAAGTGTTCTCATACTTGTATTTTAGTTCTGTAAATATAAGGACCATGGCTGTTTCAGTTTGTATTGGTGATTCCAATATCTGAAATCTTTATGAATTGATCACTTTGGTCTTTTGTTTTTATTGATCCTTTCTCAGTGCACCTTACTTTTTATTGTCCTTACTTTTCATTGACTATTTGCACTCATTTTTCTTCAAAATATTTGTAGGAAGAATTTAGGGATTAGAACGTGGTGCATTCCTTTAGAGAAAGCTTATATATATATTTTTTTCTTTTTTTGCTTTTTTTCTTGTATTGTGTTCTCTAATTTTGACTCAATTACCAACTACCATCCACTTTCTAGATTTCTACATTTTGTTGACATATTCCCAATTTTTCCTCCGGTTCTGTTTCTCTTTTCTTGTGGTTTTACAATTTTTAATTTATCTACTCTTATGATAAAAAAAACAGGTGATGTGAAATTGTTTCAGGACTTGTAGCAGTAAGTGGGAGCTGCAGCAAGAGGTAGAGTTGGAGACTTTCAAGGAACTATTTACAGAAAAGTAATTCTGTTTGTATATACAATTATACTGTATATACATATATTAATTTTGAATAAAATAATTTTTTTTAAAGAGGCACATCTTTGATCTTACCCAATCCATACATCTGACAGTTAAGGAGAGTGAAACCTGGAGAAATGATTAATCCACCTTCCCAAAAATAATAAATGGAAGATCAAAGATTGTAATCCCATTTTTGTCCCAATTCATGTGATTTTTCCTCTCACTTTTTTACATCGGTGTATAGAAGACCCTCAAGATTATTGTAAATACTATTACATTTTTATTATCAGTTGGAACCGCTTCTATTTATTAATGAGACAAATTGCAACAACTACATTATGACTCAAGAAATACAAATTCTAATACTTTAAAATGTTTCAATTGTATTTCAGACTTGACAAATATTCCAGAGAGTAAGGGTCAAAAGTTATAACTGGTTGTTATTTAGAGTCTAGTCTTGAATTATAAGTATCGACATATGACTAAGCAGAGTTCACAATATTCATATGAGCAAATATTCAACTTAAATTATTAAAACTCTTTTTCCACATATATTTTAGAATTGTCAGTTATTGCACACACACACACACACACACACACAAACTGCACATAAGTTTTAAATTTTCTTTCCTATATGTATGATTCATTAATTCATCTTGTCTCATTATTGACTAGGACTGTGAGAACAATTTTGAATAAAAAAGCAATAGTTGAAATTCTTTTCTCATTTTTAACTATAAAGAGAATGATTCTGTTCCATCAATCAGTTGGATCATTGATAAAACATTTTCTTAGAAAAGAAAATAATTTATGGGGCGCCTGGGTGGCACAGCGGTTAAGCGTCTGCCTTCGGCTCAGGGCGTGATCCTGGCGTTATGGGATCGAGCCCCACATCAGGCTCCTCTGCTATGAGCCTGCTTCTTCCTCTCCCACTCCCCCTGCTTGTGTTCCCTCTCTCACTGGCTGTCTCTATCTCTGTCGAATAAATAAATAAAATCTTTAAAAAAAAAAGAAAAAAGAATTTAGAAAAATTATTGAAGTAAATTGACATACAATGTTATATTGATTTCAGATATACAGTGTTCTCTATCATCTATCTATATCATCTATCTATCATCTATCTTGAATCTTTTGGATTTTAATTCCAGTATAGATAACATATGGTGTTACATTAGTTTCAGGTGTCTCACTGTTTTTCATAGTGCTACACCAATTTGCATGCCTACCAACACTGCATGAGGATTCCCTATTCTCCACATTTTCACCAAAAATTGTGATTTTTTGTTTTTTAAATACTAGCCATTCTGACTGGTGTGAGGTAGTATCTCATTGTGATTTGATTAGCATTTCCCTCATGATTAATGATGTTGAGCATCTTTTTGTGTCTGTTGGACATCTGGATGACTTCTTTGGAAAAAAATGTCTTTCAGGCCCTCTGCCCATTTTTAATTGGATTGTTTGTGGTTTTGGTATTGAATTACATAAATTTATTATATTTTTGGATATTAACTCCTTATGGGATTTATTATTTACAAATATCTTCTCCTTATTCACTGGGTTGCCTCTTTTATTTCATTGATGGTTTCCTTTGCTGTGCAAAAAAGATTTTTATTTTGGTGTGCTCTCAAGAGTATATTTTTGTTTTCATTTAACTTGCATAAGAAGAAATGTCTATAAATATGTTGCTAAGACTGATATCTAAGAGATTACTGTGTATGTTTTCTTTAAGGAGTTTTATGTTTTCACACCTGACATTTAGGTCTTTAATCCATTTTGAGTTTCTTTTTATGTATTGTATAAGAAAGTTTTCCAGTTTCCTTCTTTTGCATGTAGCTGTCCGGGTTTCCTAACATCATTCATTGAAAACACTGTCTTTTCCCCTTTGTGTATTCTTGCCTCCTTTGTCACAGATTATTTGACATCTAGGTAGGATTTATTTCTGAGCTCTCTATCCTGTTGCATTGATATATGCCATTTTTAACCACTATTTTTGTGCCACTACCATACTGTTTTGGTTGCTACAGCTTTGTAGTATATCTTGAAATCTGGGACTGTGATACCTACGGTTTTGTTCTTCTTTCCCAAGATTGCTTGAGTATTCAAGATCTTTTGTGGTTTCATATAAATTTTAGGATTTATTCCACTTCTGCAAAAAAATGCTATTGGTATTATGATAAAGATTGCATGGGATCCTGTAGATTGTTTTGGGTAGTATGAACATTTTAACTATTTTAATTTTTTCAATCTATAAGTATGGTATATCTCCTCATTTTTGTCATTTTTAATTTCTTTCATCAATGTCCTATGGTTTTCAGAGTACAGATCTTCCAACATCTTGGTTAAACTTATTCCTAGGTATTCTTTGTTGATGCAATTGTAAATGGGATTTTGCTACTTTGTTATTAGTGTATAGGAACACAACAGATTTTGTGTATTTATTATGTATCTGGATGCTAAATTCACTTATCAGTTCTAAAAGTTTTTGGTGGAATCCTTTGGGTTCTCTATATACAGCATCATGTCATCTGCAAATAGTAAAATTTTATTTCTTCCTTACCAATTTGGATGCTTTTTATTTATTTTTTGTGTGTGATTGTTGTAGCTAGAACTTCCAGTACTATATTGAATAAAAGTGATGAGAGTGGACATACTTGTCTTGTTTCTCATCTTAGAGGGAAAGCTTTAAGTTTTTCAGCATCAAGTGTAATATTAGCTCTGAGTTTGTCATATATGGCCTTTACTATATTGAAGTATGTTCCCTCTAACCCACTTTGTTGAGAATTTTTATCATGAACAAATTATCTCGTCAAATGATTTTTCTGGATCTATTGGGACGATCATATTATTTTTATCCTTTGTTTTATTGATACGGTGCATCACATCAATTGATTTTCAAATATTGAATCACCCTTGCATGTCTAGGATAAATCCTACTTGAATATGGTGAATAAAATTTTAAGATATATTATTGATTTTGGATTGTTAATGTTTTGTTGAGGATTTTTGCATCTATGTTATAGATGTTATAGATATTGGGCTGTGATTTTCTTTTCTTTCTTTCTTTCTTTTTTTTTTTTTGTAGTGTCTTTATCTGGTTTTTGTATCAGGATAATGCTAACCTCATAGAATGAATTTAGTTTTCCTTCCTTTCAACTTTATGGAATAGTGTGAAAATAATAAGTGTTAATTCTTCTTTAAATGTTTGGTAGAATTAATTTGTGATGCTATCTAGTCCTGGACTTTTGTTTGTTGGGAGTTTTTTGATTACAGATTCAATTTCTTTAATAGTAATCAGACTGTTCAAATTTTCTACTTCTTTCTGATTCGGTTTTGGAAGACTGTATGTTTCTGTAAATTTATCTGTTGTTTTCTAGGATGTCCAATTTGTTGGCATACAATTTATCATAGTATTTTCTTACAATTCTTTGTATTTCTGTAGTGTTATTGGTTGTTATTTCTCCTTTATTTTTTATTCTACTTATTTGAGTCCTCTCTTTCTCTTTCTCTTTTCTTGATGAGTCTGGCTAAATGTCTATCAATTTTGTTTATTTTTTGAAAGAACCAACTCTTGGTTTCATTGGCCTTTTCTATTTTTTTATCTATATTTCATTTATTTTTGCTCTAATCTTTATTATTTCCTTCTATCTACTAGCTTTGGGTTTGTTTGTTCTTTTTAAATTTTTTTCCTATCTCCGTTAGGTCTAAGTTTAAGTTGTTTATTTGAGATCTTTCTTCTTTCTTGAGGTAGGCTTGTATTACTATATACTTCTTTCTTAATGTTTTCACTGTATCCCAAAGATTTTGAATCATTGTGTTTTCATTTTTACTTGTTTCCATGTGTATTTTTATTTCCTCTTTGATTTCTTCATTGACCCACAGGTTGTTTAGTAGTGCGTTGTTTAGTTCCCATGTGTTTGTGTTTTTTTCCAGTATTTTTCCTGTAATTGATGTCTAGTTTTATACTGTTGCAGTGGGAAAAGATGCTTGATATGATTTCTATCTTTTGAAATTTATTGAGCTTCTTTTGTGGCCTAACATGTAATCTATCTTAGAGAATGTATCATGTGCACTTGAAAAGAATGTGTATTCTGCTGTTTTGGGATGTGTATATTTGTTAGGTCCATCTGGTCTAACAAAGTTCTTGTTTCCTTGTTGACTTTCTCCCTGGATAATCTATCCATTGATTTAAGTGAGTTGTTTAAATTCCCTACTATCATATTGCCATTAATTTCTCCCTTTATTTCTGTTAATATTTTCTTTATATATTTGTGTGCTCCTATGTTGGGTCCACAGATACTTATTAACGTTATATTCTCTTGTTGGATTGATTCTTTACTATTATGTAGTGGTCTTTATCTCTAGCTACAGCCTTTATTTTAAAATCTATTTTGTTTGTTAAAAGTGTTGATGCTCCAGATTTTTTTTTAACTTCCATTTGTATGGTATATATTTTTCCTTTTTTTTTTAACTTTCAATCTGTATGTGTCTTTATGTCTGAAGTGAGTCTTTTATAGATAGTATATAGATGGGTCTTGTTTTTTACCCGTGTAGTCATCGTATGTCTTTTGATAGATGACTTTAGGTCATTTGCATTTAAAGTAATTAGTCAAGGTATATACTTATCAGTAATTTGTTAATTTTTTTATTTTTTTGACTTTTCTGTTGCTTTTTTTTTCTTCTCTTTTTATCCTCCCTTGTGGTTTGATGGCTTTCTCTATTTCTATGCTTAGATTTCTCTCTCTCTCTATTTAGTGTGTGTGCATCTATGTAGGTTTTTGATTTGTGGTTACCATTAGGTTCATACATAACATCTTATGTGTATAACAAGGTATAATAAAGTGATGGTTGCTTAAACTTTAATACATTCTAAAAGCATTGCAGTTTTACTCCTTCCTCCATGTTTTATGTATATGATGTGATATTATACATATTTTTATTTTGTATAACACTTTACTATTTTTTGTAGATGTAATTGATTTTACTACTTTTGTTTTAACTTCCATACTGGCTTTATCAGTGATTCATTTACTGCCTTTACTATATGTTTACTTTTACTTGTGATTTTTTTCTTTCATAATTTACTTACTTCTAGTTATGACCTTTTCTTTCTACTTAAAAATTTTCCTTGTATAAGATCTGTACTCTGAAAACCATAAAACACCAATGAGAGATATTGAAGATGACACAAAGAAATGGAAATATACTCTGTGCTCAAAGAAATCTTTTTTTCACCTCTCACTTCCACTGTCTTTCTAGTTCGCTAACTGGAAGCCAACTGACAGTGGAGAAATATAGTTTGCAAGTGCCTGTTTTAGTGTTACAAGCACAAAAGAGGAAGATGCATTTGGAGTTTGCAGATAATAGGTAAATAAGGGGTAGACATTCATCTTACACATGTTTAAATTTTTTTATTTATTTTTTTAAAGATTTATTTATTTATTTGAGAGAGAGAGTGTGAGATGGGGGAGGGGCACAGAGAGAGGGAGAGAGAGTCTTAAGCAGACTCCACCCTGAGCATAGAGCCCAATGTGGGGCTTGATCTCAGGACCCTGAGATCATCACCTGAGCTGAAACCAAGCATCAGATGTTTGACTGCACCCATCTTACACATTTTAATACACAGTGAATTTAGGGATAATTCAATATTAATTAGTCTTAAATTTTTATTATGTTTTCTTTGACTAATGAATTATTCAAAAGTGTGATTTTTACTTTGCCACTACACTTATGGCTGATCTTTCTTGTATTAATTTATTATTTTGTTGATTTTTAAGGAAATATATCTTAAATAAAATATATATTTACATATTGTTAACTTTTTAAAATTCTCATATATGATCATTTTCTAAACATGTTTTGAAATTTTGGGCTTTTTTGGTTTTTTTAAATATTTTATTTGTTTATTTGAGAGAGAGAGAGAGAAAGAGCACAAGCTGGTGGGAGGGGCAGAGGGAGAGGGAGAAGCAGAATCCCGGCTTATCAGGGAGCCCAATGGAATGCTGGATCCCAGGGCCCTGAGATCATGATCTGATCTGAAGGCAGACACTTAACTGACATAGCCACCCAGGTGCATCCCTCCTTTTCATGTTTTGAAAAGTTTTGAAAAGATAAGTTTCTGTTCATTACATACAGAATGCTACGTCTACTATTCTGTGTCCAAACTTTTTTATTTTTATATTTATGTCTTTGTGAGCTATTTCTTTAGGAGGATTAAATTAAAATTTTTTCTAGTGTTATCATGGGTTTGTTTATTTCACTTTTTGAAAATGTCAATTTTTTATTTGCCCAAACTGCATTGTATTTTCTATTTAACCTTTCTTTTAAGAATTCTTTTAATTTCCATTATGATATTGGAATGTCTGAGAAATGTATTTATTTATTGAATATGTGTGTTTTTTATTGTAGTGGAAATTTTCCCATCTTCAAATACTGCATAGACAGCAAGACTTCCAGCTGTTTTTCCAGATTATTGTGTGTTGTTTTCTAGCTTATATGAAGAAATATTTTAAAGTCTTTATTGTAATGGTGGGGAGCTGAGTTCTAGCTCCCTCTTTTTATGTATGCTTACAACCTCTGTTCCACAGGAAGACAAAGTTCAAGCTTCTAGGCCCTCTAATCTAAAATTTCTGTATGTCTTGGAGGCTTTAACTTCCTTAACCCACTCTATGGGTTTTATCTCTCTCTTTGTGGTCCCTGGTTATTTCCTTTCATTTTAAGCTTGTCTAATTAATTGGAAAAAAACTTGCTGTTGTTTTTAATTAAGTATATATGAAACATATAAAATCAGTCTTTTATCTTTTCAGAAGTTAGTTACCAGTTATATTTGTTTAATAGCATTCAAAATTTTACACAGGATATTATACACTTCAGACTTTACAAGAACTTCATTTTAGACTACAGGTCAGACTTATAATTCAGTTAAGAGTGCAGTCTGGTGGAGAAAATTCTGTTCATCCCAAGACTTCTGGGAATATCTAAAAAGAAAAAAAGCACACTTCTGAACTTCAGTTAGCATTGGACTCTCTCAGAAGTCACCATCCTTCTTACTATCAAGCTTTTTTTTTTTTTAAAGATTTTATTTATTTATTCGACAGAGATAGAGACAGCCAGTGAGAGAGGGAACACAAGCAGGGGAGAGGAAGAAGCAAGCTCATAGCGGAGGAGCCTGATGTGGGGCTCGATCCCATGATGCCGGGATCACGCCCTGAGCCGAAGGCAGACGCTTAACCGCTGTGCCACCCAGGCACCCCTACTATCAAGCTTTTAATAGCCATATCCATTTGCAAGAGTGGAGATATGTATGAACTAAACTTGTACATTAAATATATAAACATATATTTTAAAAATTAACTTGGAATTATCATTTGTCATAAGATAATCATAAGGTCAGTGAATTCTTCCATTTTGTTAAATTGAACTGTGTTCTGTGGAAAAAGGAAGGATTTAATTCACTTAGGTATAAAAATTATAGTTGTTAAATTTGATAGAGAAAAAATTTTGTAGAATTTTATTCCAGTCTGGCTTTCACCTCAATTATTTTACAAAAACCACTTTGGTGAAGGTCAACAGAGACCTCCACATTGCTAAATTGATAGTCACTTTTCAGTTGGACCCAGTTACTTCTCTATTCTCATCTCTGACTACTCCTCCTTAAGCTCATATGACTTTAGACACACTGACTTTCTTGAGATTCTTTGTAGTCAAATGCTCTACTCCTGAGCTATATACCCCCAGGCTCTTGAGATTCTTTGAACATGTCAGTCGTGTTCTTCCACCTCAGTGCTTGGTTCTGCCTGCAACTTTATTTGGCCATGGTCAGCTCCCTTACTTCCTTAGAGTCTTTCTTCTTCTAGCATCATTTCACCTGATCACCCCATTTAATAATTCAGTCTGCCTGTTTTGTACACCTAAAACCCCTTTATCCCACTGTACTTTCTCTTTTTCCCATAGAGATAGTGTATTCTGTCATGCTATACAATTATTTCTTATCTATCTTCTTTAGAATGTAAACATTATAGAGATGATTGTTGATTCTTTGGTTCACTGAAGTATACAAACTACCTAGACCAGAGCCTGATACAGAACATATGCTTAATTTTTATTTATTGAATAAATAAATGGAAGGTATATCAATTAATTTTTCATACATGTGAATTTAAAGCAAATCTTCTATGAGACATACTTTGAGATTCAGAAGAACTTGTGGTAAGTCATTTGAATTTATATGATAGTCTTTTATAGTAAAACAAATTTAAACATGAATTTAAGGAATAACCAATTGCATACACAAATGAAAGACTGTTAGACTTATCCATTATATACATTATGGAAAGTGGTCTCTCTCATACATATGCAAAAACAAAGCTGTCTTCAGCCAGAGTACTAGAAGTTTTAAAGCAATTATCTTGGTTGGTATATTCTATTATATAAAGAGTAATTAATACATACAAATTTATTTAAAACAGTATGTTCTTCAACCTCTAAAGTACACTCACTTCTTGTAATTAACTGCTAGAAATTTTGATAAAATTGACATGATTAAAACCAAATTGCCTTCTCATTTATAAAAACGTAAATGTCAGTAGTATAATGAAATCTTGTGGAATAATTGTGCCTCCTCTATACCAGATAAGTTCCCAATTCTTTGCTAAGTTTGATTCTGAGAAAGTTCACTTCAGTAACCTAGTTATTTTCTAAATGCAAAGTGAAAGGCAGGCTTGGAATAATTTGTTCGTTATATCTTGCTTCAAAATTGTCAGCAAAGAGATATAATTAATTGCCTTATCATATTTGCCTATGATTTTACATCTGATTAGCCTTGGCAAAAAAAGGACCGGTTTTATATACATGGAGTTAGAACTATCTGGAAACTGCTTGTCAGGAGCCTTTCAGCTCAGTTACAATATTTCATGTTATTAAATAGCTTTTCTTTTACTGCCAGTTCATGGTAAGCCTAATAGAAACATTTTAATTACAGTTTGAACTCCAGTCACTTACCCTTTAAGACCTATCTCCAGATCACCTTCTCCACATTATTAACGCTTAGTAAAATCAATCTGTAGTTTCTCAATATGCTTAAATAGCTTCTAAAAGTGTGTGGAAAAGACACATACCATTAATAGTCTACATAATGACAGGTTCACTAGTTTGCAAATTGCTGGATAAAAGATACATGCAATGTTGCTGTATCAGCTATTTATACAAGAGATTGTTTTTTTACATTTTTAGTCTGCCATTTTAGGTCCCTCTCCCACTGCTCTCTGAAAGATAGAAGAAAAAATTTAACCTGAAATTTAATATGTGAGATCCAAATAACATAAAAAAGATTTTCTCACCTAAAAAGAATATAGAAAAAATACTTGATTTTGTGATGAAATACTCCTTCACAGAAGTACTGTTGATCTGAAGCAATTGATCTTTAAACTTGCCTAAGTGTAGTGTAAGTAATTCAAGCTTATATCCCAAATGTAAATAATGTACCATGTATATAATAAATGTACTTATGATATATTAAAATTAGGAAAACATCAGCTTAAAGGGATTAGTTGAAGTGTGTTGATGGATGTCTGTATTCAGATAGAATCCTGATAACATAAACACTGTAGCCTGGAAGGAAATTATTTTTAGTTCATTTATAGTATATATATATATGGACCTGCAAACTATATGTAAAAAACACCCAATGCCTATTTCCCTGTGTCAGCAGGAAGAACAACTGTTAATTAAATATATCATGTAGGTATGTAATTGAAAAAAAAACTCAACATTTTGAAACAGCCACAATTTATAATGGAAATCAAATGATCACTTTTTTTCAAAAATCCATTTCACTTTCTTTGTTTTGAAAATAGAGTGTATTTAAAGTTTATATATGATTAGCATTGTTTTCCGAGCTAAATTAGTTGAATTTCATAGTATAATGGCTACATCAATAATTCTATTATTCTGTATAATAGCATTTTTTCTGATATGAGCATGATGGTATTGAATCATGAAGAAACAATTATCTCAATTAATATTTGGATTCATAAAACAACCAATATTGCACATATATTATTGTATGTTACTATCAGAATTGTGTATTGTGTTCTCACTGGTTGATTTCATCAAACCTGATGGCTGCAAATACTTAACTTCAAATATCATCTTGATCATAAGCTCCACACTAGTATATGTAAATTCCTACTAGCCATGCCACAATCAAATCAAGCTAAACTTGGTCCCTTCATTTTAATAGCAGCTCCAAAACAAGACAGTGCTGAAGGAAATTCCCAGGTGGGAGCTGCTTACCAGTCCAAATTGAAGTAGGAGAATAGAGGACTCCAAGAGGGAAATCTTGGTGATCTCAATTGAGAGTTGATTATCGTGTAAAAATAATTGTTGCAAAAAATGGAAAATGAAAGAAAGAGAATTAGAAACTACAGGAAAAAAAATTCTTCAACGAAGACTTGACTGAAATATGAAGTAGAGTAACATGATTATTAATAACATGACTTTTATGAAGTCATGAACTGATGACTCACTTTACACGTGAGTCAGATATACACTGAACCCAGTGAAAAGGAAGTCTATCTTAGCACATCAATAAGCACTATGTAATCATGATAATGTATATTTTTTATGTTCAATTCTTATAGACAAAGCAGAAAAAAACTTCATGGTAAATACTATTATTCTTCTAAGTAGAACCTAGAGAAATTTAGGGCATGACAAGTATACAATGCTAATATCTGCATATTGTAAAGAGACATTCAAATGCTTTCAGAATTTGGTGGTTCAAAAATAGAGGTTTAAAAGTATTATTTATAATTACAAATGAAACCAATAGTGAAACAAATGTAAACAAAACAAAAGTACATGGATGTGTGCACATGCATAATAACACATGTGCACATATACACATATGCATACTTATAAGACATTATAAAATAGAGACTGTAAGTTCACTAAATGCATCAAGGAATCAGTTGTTATTTTTTTTAAGTTGATAAAGCAAGGAAACATGGTTTTAACATAGATGAAAAAGTTTCAAAACCCCTAGTCCAATCTTCTTATCTTGGCTTGCACAACCCTTGGGCCTATTTCTCAATGGCTTTTTCCTCTGTATCTTTCTCTATACTCCCATGGCTCCACAATCCTGACCCTCTCAACTTCATTCCTTTTCCAGAATATGTCTGCTTTCTTTTACTCAGGTCTCTCACACACTTTCCTACTCTCTCTTTTTTTTTTTTTTTTTTGGTTTTAGTTAGCTGACTACTTATACCTCGTGTTTTCTGGGAAAACTTCTTGATGAGCTCAGGCCTCTGTTGTGGGTATTTCCATTGGGATTATAGTTTTTCCTACTGTTTTGGCACATCTTGCAGTGTAAGGTGACTCCATTTTTCATGTTTTAACCCTCCACAATAGACCCTATGAGGACAGAGATCTTTGTTATCAGTTAACATAGCAGAGTCCAAGACATGAAACAGATGCTCAGAAATTACATGTTAATTTGCAGTCTTAATTACATGAAGTGAACTAACAGAAAATGTGTGTAGTGTGATCAGAGACCAGGTATCAAATATACTAAATACTTTTATAGGAAAAAAATCATTAACTAAAATCATTTTTATGTGAAAAATATTTATGAACAAAGTAAAAAATATTGCATATTGTATTTAGCATAATTCTTTATAAAAAAGTATTTATCTCAAAATCAGTGTCTAACTCAAAATGAATGTTTAGGTATTTATTGGAGGATAAATTAATGAGATCACAATATAGTATCATGTTTGAAAGCTCAGTTTCTAAAAGAAAACATTCTTAGTTTCTTGAGATTAGTTGTGCAAAAAGTTATCAATCCCTGAAAGTTTCAATTTTCTTGTCTGTAAAACGAGATAATATTGTATCTGTTTTTGGATTGTCCTAAGGATTAATGAAAATAATGCAACTATGCCTGACAGGCAGTATGAATAGTTATTATTATTAGGTTTTAGATTGTCAAAGAAAGATTAAAACTATAGTTATTGATCATGTAAAGTGGAAAGGCATTGACCACTGTTCAATATCTTCCCACAGGGTACATTTATCTTTCAGATAAATTTGGCTAAAGAAGTAGAGCTTTTGACTGATAGTTTCTTTGGTCCCAGGCTATGTTTATAACAGGTGATGTTTGTCTGTGTACCACTTTGAAACACTTTTTTTTTTAGATTTTTGTTTATTTATTTGAGAGAAAGTGAGAAAGAATGAGTGGGGGAGAGGGAGAGTGAGAAGCAGACTCCCTGCTGAGAAGGGAGCCCAATGTGGGGCTGGATCCCAGAATCCCAGGACCAGGACCTGAGTGAAGGCAGATGCTTAACTGATTTAAGCTACCCAGCACCCCTGAGACTTACTTTCTTCCTATTCTTTCTTTCATTCTTCTTATTCTTTCTTTTTTCTTCCTTTTCTCTCTTTCTTTCTTTTTCTTTCTTTCTTTCTTTCTTTCTTTCTTTCTTTCTTTCTTTCTTTCTTTCTTTCTTTCTTCCTTCCTTCCTTCCTTCCTTCCTTCCTTCCTTCCTTCCTTCCTTCTTTCATTGTAGGACTCTTTCCCTCAGTAAGTACTCAATTCTCATTTCTTCCCTTAAAGTCATCAGTAGGATAGGTTGACCCTTAAGTTTGTTTCCTTGGAAAGTCTCATGATGTTAATTTCTTCATTGATATATGTAGATATTTCAGTTTGTGCCTCTAGAAGCAAAAAGCTGCTAAACATATTGACAGAGGTTGGGAATATTTAATATAGGTTCTCAAATATTAATTGCTAATAGCATTTCATAAAGCATTTTAATATTTTATCTCAAATGGACAAGGAATTAATGTGGGAATTTCAGTCTACTATAGTTGGCAAAATTAGTTTTGAAATGAGTGATTATTTGTTGTTGCTTTGAGATCCTAGAGGACTATACTGTACGTGTAGATATAACTGCTTGTATTCACTTTTTTTCTTATTTATTTCCCTACCTTTATTGAGCTATAATTGCCATATAAATAACACTGTGTAAGTTTAAAGTGTTAAAATATCAATATGTGTACATGCATTTGTATTTGATACACATATATTGTAAAATGATTACCACAATAGACTTAGCTAAAACTTTCATTATGTCACAAAATTACCATTTCATTTTTGAGGTGAGAACATTTAAGATCTACTCTCTGAGCAACATTCCAGCATATAATACAATATTATTAACTATAATTACCATGCTGCACACTATCTCCAGAACTTATTCATTTTATAACTGGAAGCTGGAAGTTTGAACTTTTGATCAGTATCTCCCCATTTTCCTGACACCCTACTTCCTGGTAACCACCATTCTGCTCATTGTTTTTATGAGTTGGTTTTTCAAGATTCCACATCTAAATGAGATCATACAGTATTTGTCTTTCTCTGTGTGTGTTATTTCACTTAGCATAATGACTTCAATAATCCGTGTTATCATAAGTAACAGGATTTCCTTTTCTCGTGACTGAATTATATTCCATTGTATATATGTTTTTCTCTTTATCCATTCATCTGTCAATGGTCACTTAGATTGTTTCCATGTCTTAGCTATTGTAAATAATGCTCTAATAAGCAGGAAGTACAGGCATGGCTTCAAGATCCTGTTTTCATTTTCCTTGTATATATACCCAGAAGTAGGATTGCTAGATCATATGGTGGTACTATTTTAATTAATTGAGGAACCTCCATGATGTTTTCCACAGTTGCTGTACCAATTTACATTCTCACCAGCAGGGCACAATGGTTTCTGTTTATCCACATTCTTGACAACACTTATTTCTTGTCTTTTGACAATAGCTATTCAAACAGGTATGAGAAGAAATCTCATTCTAGATTTGATTTGCATTTCCCTGATGATTAGTGATGTCAAGTGCCTTTGCAAGTATTCATGGACCATTTGTATGTCTTCTTTGGAAAAAATGTCTGTTTAGTTCCTCTGCCCATTTTTCAACTGGATTTTTTTTTTAATTTTTTCTTTTTCTTTTTTTACTATTGAATTGTATGAGTTCTTTATATATTTTGCCTGTTAACCTCTAGCAGAAAAATGATTTGCACATATTTTCTCTCTTTCTGTAGGTTGCTTTTTCATTTTGTTGATTATTTCTTTTGCTATCCACAAGATTTTTAGTTTGATGTTCCTCCAATTGTTAATTTTTGCCTTTCTTTCTTGTGCTTGTGCTATTATATCCAAAAACTCACTGCAAAGACTAAAATCAAGGAGATTTGACCTATGTTTTGTTCTGGGGTTTTTCAGTTTCAGGTCTCAGTTTAATTCTCTAATCCACTTAAAGTTAATTTTTGTAAGTAATGCTAGGTAAAGGTCAAATTTCATTCCTCTGTATGTGGTTATCTGTTTTTTTCCAACACCATTTATTGAAAAGAATATCTTTTCCCCATCTAATATTTTCAGCACTCTTGTCAAATATTATTTGATCCTATAAGTGAGGGTCTGTTTTGGGGCTCTTGAGTCTTTTCCATTGATCTATGTGTCTATATTTATGTCAATACCATACTATTTTGATACTATAGCTATCTTTGCAGAATAGTTGAAATACGGAAATGGATGTCTCTAGCTTTGTTTTTCTTTCTCAGAATTGCCTTGGCTATTCAGACTCTTTTCCAGTACCACACAAATTTTAGGATTGTTATTTATGTTTCTGTAAAAAAATGCCATTGGAATATCGATATAGACATTTTAGCAGTATTAATTCTGATCCATGAACACAGAATACCTTTTTTTTTTTCAAGATTTTATTTATTTATTTGACAGAGAGAGACAGCCAGTGAGAGAGGGAACACAAGCAGGGGGAGTGGGAGAGGAAGAAGCAGGCTCCCAGCAGAGGAGCCTGATGTGGGGCTCCATCCCAGAACGCTGGGATCATGCCCTGAGCTGAAGGCAGACGCTTAAGGACTGAGCCACCCAGGTGCTCCACAGAATACTTTTCTTAATGTTTATGTCTTCTTCAATTCTTTTACCAAAGTTTTGTAGTTTCCAGTACACAGACCTTTCCTGTCCTTAATTAAATTTATTTCTCAATTTTTTATTAGTTTTGGTGTTACTGAGAATAAAAGAGTTTTCTTTATTTCTTTTTAAGATACTTCATTTTTAACATGTAGAAATGTGACTGTTTTCTCTATGTTGACTTTCTATTCTACAAGTTCACTTAATTTGTTTATTACTTCTAATAGTTTTTTGGTGGTGTCTTTAGGATTTTTTGAATATAAGAACAAATAATCTTCAAAAGATAACTTTAGTTTTTTGAATTTGGATGCCTTTTTTTCCCTCATTATTCTGGCTGTGATTTCTAATATCATGTTAATAGAAGTGGTGAGAGTAAGCACCCTACACTCCTTTCTGATCTTAGAGGAAAAGCTTTGCACTTTTCATTATTATGGTGACTGAGTTTGTTGTATGTGATATTTATTTTGTTGGGGTATGTTCTTCCTACACCCAATTGTTGAGCTTTGTTTCATGAAGAGATATTAAATTTTATCAAATGACTTGCCTGCACCTTTTGAGAGAATTAGATGATTTTCATCTTTCATTTTATTAATGTGGTGTATCACATTTATTAATTAGCACATATTAAGCAATCCTTACATTCCAGGGTTAAATTCTGCTTGATTGTGGTGTATGATCTTTTTAATGTGCTGTGAAATTTGGTTTGTTAATATTTGTTGAGAATTTTTGCGTCTATATTCATCAGGAATATTGATTTATAGTTTTCTTTTTTCTTTTTTTTTTTTTTTCTTATCTGACTTTGGTATCAGGGTAATAATGGCTTCATAATAGGAGTCTGGTAGTGTTCCATGCTCTTTAATTTGTTAGAAGCTTTTGAGAAGGATTGCTGTTATTTCTTCTCTCAATATTTGGTAAAATTCACTAGTGAAAACATCTGGTCCTGGACTTTACTTTTTTGGAAGATTTTTATTAGTGATTCAGTCTCCTAACTCATCATTGATCTGTTCATATTTTCTATTTCTTCATGATTCAATCTTGATAGATTATATGTTTTTGGACCTTTACTCATATCTTTTAGTTTATCCATTTTATGGATGTATAATTGTTCATAATAGTATCTTATAATGCTTTGTGTTTTGCAGTATCAGCTGTAATGACTCCTCTTTCATTTATAATATTTATTTGAGTCTTCTTTCTTTTTCTTAGTCTAGTGAAAGGTTTGTTAATGCTGTTTATTTCAAAGAACTACCTCTCAGGTTGGTTAATCTTTTCTATTTTTTTCTGGTCTCTATTTCATTTATTTCTACTCTAGTTTTTGTTATTTTCTTCCTTCTGCTAGCTGTGGGCTTTCCTTTGTTTTATTTTTTTCTAGTTCTTGGAGGTATAAAGTTATGTTGTTTATTTGAAATCTTTCTTTTTTTCTTAATATAGGCATTTATCACTATAAAATACCCTCTAAAGATTGTGTTTACAATATCTCATAGGTTTTTGTATGCTGTGTTTTCAATTTTTGTTTTAAGGTATTTCCTTAATTCCTCTTTTGATTTCTTCTTTGATCCATTGGTGTTTAGATGTATGTTGCTTAATTTCCACATATTTGTGAATTTTCCAGTTTTTGTTCTCTTACTGATTTTTAGTTTTATACCACTGTGATCAGAAAAGGTACTTGCTATAATTTCAATCATCTTAAATTTGCTAAGACTGTTTTGTGACTTATTATATGATCTATTCTGAGGAATGTTCTGTGTGCATTTGAGAAAAATGTGTAATCTGCTACTGTTCAAAGTAGTCTTCTGTGTATGTTTGTTAAGTCTATTTGGTCTTAAGTTTGGTTAAAGTTCAATGTTTCCTTATTGATTTCTGTCTGAATGATCTATCCATTGTTGAAAGTATTTAAATTTTCTACTACTATTGTATCATTTCTATTTCTTCCTTCCTATCTGTTAGTATTTACTTTATATATTTATATGCTCCAGTGTTGGGTGCATATATATTTATGCTTATTATATCTTTCTGATAAATTGACCCCTTTGCATTATATATATAATAACCCTCTTTATCTTTTATGACTGTTATTGAATTAAAGTATATTTTGTCTCATATAAATATAGCTACACTTGTTCTCTTTTGATTTCCAATTTCATGAATATCTTTTTCCATCTCTCCAGTTTGAAATATATCCTTATGTGTTTTCCATAAGCTGAACTGAATCTCCCAAAGGTAGCATTTTATGGTGTCTTTTTTTTTTTAGTCTATCCAACTACACTCTGACTTTTGATTAGAAAATTCAATCCATTTCCATTTATAATAATTATTGATAGGTAAGAACTCATTATAACATCTTATTGTTTTCTGGCTGTTTCACAGTTTTCTTATTTCTTTTTCCCTCTTTTGATGTCTTTCTTTGTGAACTGATGATTGTTTGTAATGGTATGTTTTTGCTCCCATCTCTTGTGAATCTACTGTAGGTTTCTGCTTTGCGGTTACCATGAGGCTTACATAAACCTCTTGTAGATATGTCTTTTCAGTTAAATAACTTAACTTTGATTATATACAAAAACTCTACCCTTTTACTCCCCTCTTTAATGTTTTTGCTGTCACAATTTTCTTTTTATATTGTGTTTATTAAATTGTTGTAGCTATAGCTATTTTTAATACTTTTGTACTTTAACTTTTGTACTAGATTTAAGTGATCAACACTAGAACATATTACAATATTAAAGTATTCCGACTCTGAGTATATCCTTATCTTTACCAGCCTTTTGTATATTGTCATATGTTTTCATGTTATGAGTTAGTGTTCTTTGATTTCTACTTGAAGAACTCATTTTAGCTTTTCTTGTAAGTCAGTTCTAGTACTAATGAATTTCCTCAGCTTCTGTTTGTTTGGAAAGAATTCTTATTTCTTCATGTCTAATGGATATTTTGTCTGCTAAAGTGCTATTGATTGGCAGGGTTTTTTTTTTTTCTTTTTCTTTCAGCATTTTGAATATATCATACCACTGTCTCTTGTCCTGTATGGTTTCTACTGAGAAGTCCTCTGAGAGCCTTAAGGAAATTCCCTTCTAAATGATAAGCTTTTGGGGGGCACCTGCGTGGCTCAGTCGTTAAGCATCTGCCTTTGGCTCAGGGTGTGGTCCCGGTGCTCTGGGATCGAGCCCTGCATCAGGCTACTCCTCTGGGAGCCTGCTTCTTCCTCTCCCACTCCCCCTGCTTGTGTTCCCTCTCTCTGTCTTAAATAAAATCTTTAAAATAAATAAATAAATTATAAACTTTTTCTTTTTTGCTGATTTTAAGATTCTCTTTTTGTCTTTATTTTTGACATTTTTATTATAATACATCTTAGAGAGGATCTCTTTGCATTGATTTCATTGTTGTTTTTGACCTATGAAATTCATAATCTTGAATATCCAAAGATCTCCCTAGATTCAGGAAGTCCTAAGCCATTATTTTTAAAATTAAGTTTTCTTCCCTCTTTTCCCCCTGTTCTCCTGTTGGAACTTTAATAATTCAAAAATGTGTGCTTTTGATGGTATCCCACAGATCATACAGGCTTTTTCACACATTTCATTCTTGCTTTTGGCAAGGAAGACAAAATAAATCACATCTTATGCCACCATTGTGCTGACATCATTTCCTTGTCTATATATTTTTTTAAAGATTTTATTTATTTATTATTTGAGAGAGAGAAAGAGACAAAGCATGAGCACGGGGCAGAGGGAGGGTCAGAAGGAGTGGGAGAACCAGGTTCCCCACTGAGCAAGGAGCCTAAGGTGGGGCTCAATCCCAGGGCTCCTGGATCATGGATGCTTAAAAGACAGAGCCACCCAGGTATTCCATGTCTATATTTTTGTACGTATTCTTCACTAACCCCGAAGTCATATTAGTATTAAAGTCAAGTAGTTATAATAACTTTATAATTTATAAATAATTTTAACAATAATTAAATGCATGCATGAATGAGCACAAGAAGAAATAATTAGAATAAAAAACTATACTGTATATGGAGAGGTGATTTTAAAATCATTAGCCTTCTTAGTGAAACTATTCTACTATGTGCATTTAGATTACATAAAAATAAGTGAATTATAAAAATATTTTGGTTTTTCAGAAAATAAAAATGCTACATACTGAACTGTCATGAAAGGAAAAGTAAAACATGATAGGGTTTGTTTCCCTAATAGTACTTGGATTATTTAGGACAGCAAAAATGATTAAGAGTTCAAACTACTACTATTCAGAATAGATTGTAAAGATAAGAATTTTTAAGTTTTGAAACAATGAAAGTAGACATGAATAAAATCTCTGATAACATGAATGTTGTAGGTAAGGTGCAGACTTGTTTAACCAGAAAACAAAATGTTAGCGGGAAAAAAAAGAGTCTTGAGAATTTAAACTAAAATTTCATAGAGCAATTGCAAACAAAAGTTTATTTTCATTATTTTCAAACTCTGCACTGCCCAGTGAATCAAAGCCTTTCTCTTCTTTACACCATGACTGAAAAGCACTGCATGCCCACATTGTACTCATAATGATATTTCCTTAGCCATGAATTGTATCAATCATTAACAAATTCTTAGCTATACATATTATGAAGACAGTTACATTTAGTGTTAGGAGTTTAGAGATGAAAAACATAAGTTGGGAAGCAATTATCTTGTATTAAGCTTAATCAAAGAATCCATTTGAATGTGTAACACATTAACCTTGCACCTTCCATTCTAGTCCATTTCTACTTAGAGATTGGATTAAGGAAGAAAGATTTTTTCTGGTTAGCTTTCAGCTTGAGTCTCCAGTTCCAGTTTGAATTTGGTTCTCAGAAGAAGAAAAAAATGTATGTATATATATGATATATATAAATTTCTTCTTTATCTTCCTGATAACTGGCTATTTGACTTCCTTATAACAGATGTTACTTTCAGCCAACAAGTCACGATATGAATATCTAGCATATTATTCATTTATTCAAAAATATTTAACATTCTTTTTGTGTGCCACTTCCTTTGTGAGATGCTATTAAACCAGAGGAGGCAGGCAATGTCCTTACTTTCAAGGAGCTTTCTACTAGTGAAGACAGGAGTTATGTTAGTAATTACAATAAAGTGTGATAACAGTTATAAAGAGGAAGGAAGGGGGTGATATGGAAACATATAAAATAGGACACTCAACTTGGGGAAAATGGATATTGTAGATACAGCATGAACATGCAGAGGCTAAATAGTATAGACCAAAAAGAATCATGTAGACTGAAAAGCGGTTTGCCAAATATGAGGCAGAAGAATCAGACAAAGGGTAGATGTGTCACAAATATAAACTTTATAAAATTAAAAGCAATGGGAAGATACTGCTTTCCTTTTTGAAAATAATATAATTATATTTGCAATATGGAAAAGTGGTGTTGACTACAGTGTAGAAAATGGGTTGAAAGTAAACGAGAATGGAGGCCATCAGAGCAGTTTGAAAGGTTGTTGCAGTGATCTTGAACAAGAATTTGCCAAAACTAGAGAAATGCCAATAAAAATAAAAAGGCATGGAAACATATGAAATATTTTCGTTTACATTATAGAATTATAAATACTCGGTTACTGAGTCTACTGGTGTCACCCTCTGAACTAACTGGCTCAAACTTAGGAAAAATCCAAAAATGGACTGGGTCAAAATGATGTGTTACATAGGGGAGAACTTCCCAACTTTGTATGCCTGTTAGGGAAAAATAAAAAAGCTGGGAATTTGCTTTAGAGCATTTCATTAAACATGGGTGTTCATCTTGCACCATGCTTCTTGTAGAGGTAAAGCAGGAGATGTAAAAATGTCCTCATGCAGAAATAATAGAAGACCCAAGACTCAGAATTGATTAGGACTTTTGGTTTTCCATAATGTAACCACGTGAAATCAACATTAAGAAAATGAAGCATGTAAGGAAACATGTGGTACCCTGGTCCTCTGCCATCTGAAGCCCACATGTGACATTTATCAAATAAGAAACAGAAAATACACAAGCAATGGCACTTTTATATTCTGAGACCACCTGCGAGGCCAAGTGAAACATATGAATGTTTATTTTTCTTAGTTAGTAGATGAATAAAAATTGAAAGATACCTAGGGCAAGAAACAGGTTTAGTCTCTTCCCCCCACCCTAATTTTTTTTCCATTTTCTTGTCCCTTGAGTCCACACGTCCTGAGCAATTCTTCAAAAGAAATATATTATACTAGCCAGTTTCCAAGAAATTAAACACAGACATGACATAAAATCAAAATATAAGAAAGGATGTCATTTTCAGAAGCAAAAAAATGAAATTGGAATGATTCTCTTTGCCCTTCTCTTTCCCGGCCAACACCAAGAATAAATTTCAGAAAAAGGGAAGGAAGAGGAGGAGGAAAGAAAGAAAGAAAAGAGCAAGTGGAGATGAAGAAAGAAGTAATAAAACAGGAGTTTTGTGTTCTGAGAACACCTGTGTTTTATTTGCAAAGACAATAAAACATACATCATCCAAAAAGCAAATGCACAGGGATTTAAAGAAATTAAAAATCACAAACTTTTGTGTATACACTAACAAGAGACTTTTTCAAGGATTTATACTAAGAAATTCTAATTTTTGTTATCATGATTGTGGAAACATCACCTGTTACATTCTAGCTATCTTTATTTTAATGGTCACTTTTTTTTTTTTATTATGTTAGTCACCATACAGTGCATCCCTAGTTTTTGATGTAAAGTTCCATTTTTCATTGCTTGCATATAACACCCAGTGCACCATGCAATACATGCCCTCCTAAATACCCATCACCAGTCTATCCCATTCCCCCACCCCCTCCCCTCTGAAGCCCTCAGTTTGTTTCCCAGAGTCCACAGTCTCTCATGCTTCATTCCCCCTTCTGATTACCCCCCTTTCTTCTTCCCTTCCTTCTACCGATCTTCCTATTCTTATGTTCCATAAATGAGTGAAACCATATGATAATTGTCCTTCTCTGCTTGACTTATTTTTGTGGTCCATACATACAATGGAATATTACTCAGCCATCAAAAAGAACAATTTCTCAACATTTGCTGCAACATGGACGGGACTGGAGGAGATAATGCTAATGGTCACTTTCTAAAGATATTGTGTGTAGCTCTAACTTTTTGTAGAAGGTTGTTTCTAGTTAGAAAAGTAGGTTTATTATCAAAGGCACTAATGTCTATTTTTCATGCCCCAAAATATTACTGTGAGAAGTTTTTCATTAGTACTTACATAATATTAAAAAACTTTATTATCATATTTCCAAAAGCCCAGTCATTTGACATATAAATAATGTCGAAATTACTGTTTGAAACTTTCACCCTATATTTTAGTGTCATATAGACATACGTTTAAGTGCTTTGTGCTTTAAATTGTTTAAAGCTTCCTGAAGTGAATACCACTTCCTAATTCTCAAGTAGTGTTTGATAACTTCACTTAAAGAGGAAATATAAACACAGACAGGTTTTTTTTGCATTATATCTTGATCCTTCATTAAAATACCTACAGTTCAATTTTGGAAAGTAAAGTTCAGATGACAGAAGTTTTAATAACCATTTCTTCTGTCACATCTGACATCCAACAGCTTGGAGAAAGTCATTCATCAAAAGAATTATGACATTTGTGCTCTAAATTTGGACTTGGATTCTAATGATAATTTTTTTTCATGCAAGCAGTTAGATCTTCTTGTAGAACAATTACAGAGCTGGGTTGGGAAGCTTGGCAGATCTGGGATCTTAAAGTCATGATTCTAAAAACAGCATCAGTTATGGAGTACTAGAAAATAGAGACACCCAGAACGTCATTCTTTAATGACGTTTTGTTTGCTACAGCTGTGTGCTATACATTGGAATCAAGTGGGAGGACACAATGATTCATTCAGTGTATTTTAATCTTAGTTGTTCATTTAAGCCAAAAGTGTCAAAGCAATAACTGATGGCATTTTACATTTTTCATTTAATTAATAAGTACCTTGCAATATTCCCCGTACTGTCGAGTTATGTTATAATTAACTTGTGCTCTATTCAACACTTCTATATTTTACAATCTGCCTCCCTAACTAGGTTGCAAGTATCTTGAAGGGCCAAGAGGCTACATTTTTCCTATTCTCTATTTTCACTGTGTCTGGAAGTTTGCTTGAGTTTATTAATTCGTTAAAATTATCTGATAATCAAACTATCTAGTTATACAATTTCACAGGAGTGAAAACATTGTACCAAAAGTTGGTTACCTAATTGTGTGGGGAAAAAAATCTGCGAGGCAGAGCCTCCCATAGGGTAGAGCTGTTCCACATAAGTGATTTCCTTCCTTAATAAGAAAAGCCCTTTATATTCAGAAATTATCAGGCTCTGAAAAAGTGGCTCATTATTTGAAATACTAACTGAACCTCAGCACAGTTACTCACTTCTCTCTACTCCAAGTATGAGAGTGACTTTTACTGATACATTAGAATATCAGGTGTTCTGAGAAGATGGGGTTTAATTGGAATTGGAATTTTAACCACACAAAACTGCACTGCATCAAGCCAAACTGGTGATAGAAATTATAATATTAATTTGGTCTATCAATCATCATTTTTGAATTTACTATTACCAAGTGAAAATCCCTAGCTATTTTGGATGGTAGGAGGCTAATGCCTTCCCTGCAGAACAAGCAATCATCCACAATAATCTCATTCAGTGGGATAAAATGGGCACCAAGAATCTAACCACAGTAGCCAACAATGAAGGCAGTATCAATTATGCCAGCACAAGATCTAAAGTAGCAAAGAACAAAACATTACTTATTCAGTCTCTATGTCTAGAGTTATGCCACAGCACTATTTGAATGCATAGACAATGTGTGTTAAGTTAGGTGTTCTGTTCCAAATCACAAACTTGCTTGAAGAATTATATAAAATAAACCTTAAGAAGTTGCTGTGTTTATGACACAGAGCAAGGGTCAGAAGTGGAATTCTGGGAGCTGCTAAAATTTATTTCATAATACAGCTTAAAACTGGCCCTGAGGGAGAAGAGAAAATGAAAAATGTCTCTAATTTCATCTCTCACTTGAAATTATGGGGTGATATTTACAGTCCTGCCTCAGTCAACTGACAGCAAAACTTTTCCTATGATTGCAGAATGTTTCCTGACTTACCTGCAATGTGGTAAAGGAACACACGGGGTAGGGTGAGAGAGTTAAACACTGTGGAAAATGCTCCCATTGATACAAAGTCATGACAAGACTTGATGATATGTCCATAAAGCAAGTCCTGGCACTGAATTATTTAACTCTGGAGTCCCCTGAGGCCTAACACATGAACTGGCAAAATGTGAGATTTTAGGATCTGGTGACAAATGCAGTCATCAAAAATTCTGGAATTCAGTGAATTCTGTCAACATGGCTTCAACATGAGGGCTATGCAAAGTAGATTTATTAAATGCAGAACTATGCAAGTCAGAAACTGTTATGCTGGAATGAAAGGGCCGTTACGCCTTTTAGGATTGTTGAACACAGCTGATGGAGAAATGACATTTATTTCATACAAGCAAGACATGTAGATTCAAGATTTGAGAAAGCAAGAAGTATTAATTAAAAGAATTATTTCATATCATATTTTTATCACTAGCAAGAATTTCTTTTTAAAAGAATGACCTTAATGAAGTACCAGAAAAGATAGGCACCAGAACATCATTCTTTAACATGTGGTATTGTCTAGCATAGCTGTGTTCTTTGTATTAAATACATAACTAATATGGCTAATAATATTATAGGACTTTTTCTTGATAGTGTAAATTGAACTTTACTACTTTATTAGTATTAGGGTATTGTTGGATCTTAAAATGAATCATGTAGAGGTTAACAGCTTCCTTAAGGGAGAACCATTATGTAAATCTTCCTCATGGTGGTTTTATTTTTCTGTTATAAAGTTTAATGTTGGATTAACTTAAGTAAAACACTATGCATTGAATAGAAGAGTTGAAATGAACAGACATTGTTTAACATTGGATTCCTATGAGATATATGAAATTTCAAAACTTTTTTAAGGAATAAAATATTTTCATCACAAAAATATTAGTAGCTATTTTTAATGTAAATATTTTATTTCAAAAATGTTTAGTGTTTGCAAGACTCTATCTAATGAACTTGTTGAGTCATACCCTTTGCTATGGACATTATATCATATTTGCACAGTAGCCATAGCATATCCTACAAAATAGACTGGCCTCTGATCATTCCTATGTTTATCACAGTTTTACAGATTGGCCACACTGTGGCTTATGCACAGGTATTTCCAGATATGTCCCTGGATGAATATCCATCAATATGCAACCTTGAGTCTTAAGTATAAAAGCTCCTTTAACAATATGGTTTCTTTTTCAGCCAGAAGAATAGGACAAGATCACACTCTGTTATTTATTTTTTATCATACTCATCACATATAATCTTGCCAATATTCAAAGAAGAAACTGCTCACATTTGTGAAAATTACAGGGCAATAGTTCTGTCATACAGCACATGTAAGAGGCAGGGGTGTCTGGGTGGGTCAGTTGGTTAAGTCTCTGCCTTCAGCTCAGGTCATGATCCCAGGGTCCTAGAATCTAGCCTTACATGGGCCTCCCTGCTCAGGAGGGAGTCTGCTTCTCCCTCTGCCCCTCCCCCACATTTTTGTACTCTTTCTTTCATAAATAAATAAGTAAATAAATAAATAAATATTTTTATTAAAAATAGACTGTAGGTGATAGAGTAGTATTAGAGAAAGATTAGACAAACAAACTCAATAATGCTGGATTTTATATAGATAGGGATATAGTGCAAGAAGTGGAAGAAATGTTCATGATCTCTTTTGGTCATATTTAGAATAAAAAGTATTGTTGAGTATACTGTGGACTGGTTTATTCTACTTCTGTTGCATTCTTGTGAACTAGTTGTTTTCAAACTTTACAACTACCCATAATATGAAATGCATTGATATTTGCAATAAGAAATATATTAGTCTTTAAGTCCAGTAACACATACACTGACAGAATTGAAAGTATTATGAAACTGTACTTAACTATTATGATACTTGTGCTTTCTATAGTACAGCTTAGTATAAATAGTAAGATATTCTATACATTTTATTCTAATATGTATGTGTTTTTAAAATATCGATTTTATCACTCTCTAATGTGTGGTGGCCTGCAGAATGCAAAACACTGTCTAATTGTTCTCAACTGGAGTGATTTTTCTCCTGGTGGATATTTGGCAATGTTTGTAGATATTTTGACTGTCACAATGGGGAGAGTGCTGATATAGTCTAATCATCTTACGATGCATAGCACAGCCCCCCTCAACAAAGAATTATCTGGCCTAAAATATCCATAGCACTGAGGATGTGAACTTCTTGTCTAATGTATAGCCCTGCAGAGCCTAAAGTGTTAATATTATGTTTTTCAGATTTCCTCTTTGACTGTGATTCTAATTTCATCAATATGTTTAGAAGAATTGAATTCAGATCTTATTTAGGCAGAGAAAAAGGAGGAAGGTCACTAAGCAACTATATTGAGACAAAGATCATGGCAGAGGCATTGGAGATTTGCAACCAGAAGCTTCCTGACTTGGCAGCTTCCCTCAGTGACAATGGCGGCTTTCCTGTTCATAGGGACTGAGAGGCATTCTTGTAAACCAAGCATGGGGCCTGATCCTGCAGCTGTACAAATTGCCTAGTAATAAATTCTTATCTGCCTAAAGTATTTAGAGCCACGTGAATTATCAGTAAATAAAGATAAAATTTATAATGTCTCCAAAATAGAAGTAGGTACACTTCATCCCTCCAAATCAACCAATGAGTTGACCAATGTGTTATCATTCAGTTACTATAGCATACAAAGATACTAGTACAAATGGAGAACATTTTGAAGTGAGGAAGCATTGGGGAGAAAAAGTTATTATTTTGAGTTATAACCTTTTAGATAAAAACTATAGCCAAAAATGGACACATCAAAAGTAAGACATGAGTAATTAATAGGCTACTTTTGAGAGTATACCATTTTACCTAGAGTGAGGCAGCCCTTAAATAAGTTTCATAATCAACTAGATCCCTCCTTTTAAAATGCCAGTTTTTATTGAAAATATGTGTAATGTGTATCGCAAATATTTGTAACTTTCCTTAATGGTTTAAGGTGGTTTTTTTTTCCTTCTTTTACCAAACATTAACACTTCTGATGTCAAAATGTTGGTTCATCACTATATTATCTATAATTCTGTCTTCAAATAACATTATCCGTGCATTGGTGGCTGGAGGGATCATGAAATGCCCCATTAGAAAGCACTTTTTTTGGAAGGGTTGCATATTTCTGTACATTTCTTCAAACAAACATAGATAAGACAGATAAAAATCTTTCAGAATAAAAAAATATTTATATAATTGTACATTCTATTGCTTCATGACAAAAGGAAACCAAATATCACAGATCTTGAGATATACCCTCAGCCATAAAACGGAAGTCATAATTCAAATATGTCCTCTAAGCCCAGGCATCTCTCCAACCTATTCTGGCATATTCTTAGATGACCTGTGCTTAGATCAGAGCAACAATCATGTCACCTTTGATCTGAAGAGGCTCTTTTACTATCTGAGGATCCAGGCTTCTCCCTCTCTAATATATAAGAAATAAATTTTGCCACCTCATTTTCATTGTGCTACTCCTTAGAATCTGCTTATTTACTTAACACATACTTGTGTTGGTGGTGCTGATTGCAATTTCAACTAATTACTTAACTTCTATAAGCCTCAGTTTTTCATATCTAAACTGATGATAATGGTATAAATTTTCTGAGCATGATTATGAGATACTTATGTAAATATAATGATTATTTATAAATAAATATATAAATGTATATGTAAATTTTATATGTAATATAATAATCATGCAGTGTGCTTACCACACAGACACTCATTTTTATTTTGACCTAATTAGTAGCCATTGTTTTTCTTTTGTTTCTGTAGAAATGCCTCTTGTTTAATTGCTGATTTCTTGAAGCACAGGCCTAACTTTGAAAATATATCTGGGCTGAATAGATAAAGATGTGGTATAGACATATACAATGGAATATTATGCAACCATCAAAAATGAAATCTTGCCATTTGCAAGAATGTGGATGGAACTAGAGGGTATTATGTTAAACAATATAAGTTGATCAGAGTAAGACAATTATCAAATGATCTCACTGATAAGTGGGACTTAACAAGGCAGAGGATCATGGGGGAAGAGAGGAAAAAATGAAACAAGACAAAACCAGAGAGGGAGACAAACCATAAGAGACCCTTAATCCTAGGAAATAAACTGAAGGTTGGTGGAGGGGAGGGGGATGGATGGCTGGGTGATGGACACTGGGGAGGGTATGTGTTGTGGTGAGTGCTGGGTGTTATGTAAGACTTATGAATCACAGACCTGTATGCCTGAAACAAATAATACATTATATGTTAATTAATTGAATTTAAATTAGAAAGGAAAGAAAGGAAAGGAAGAAAAAGAAAGAAAGAAAGAAGAAAGAAAGAAAGAAGAAAGAAAGAAAGAAAGAAAGAAAGAAAGAAAGAAAGAAAGAAAGAAAAGAAAAGAAAAGAAAAGAAAAGAAAAGAAAAGAAAAGAAAAGAAAAGAAGACACATCTGCATCACCGCCTCTTGAAATGAGTGTAACTGACCTGACCTACTGTCAGAAAAAAGACTGGTTCAATGAAATAGAATAATTTACCTGCTCAACTTTTAATGTGAGAAACTTGAGGGAAATTTCAGAGGAGGGAACTATAGGGGCCAAGGACTGGCTGTAGGGGCCAAGGGCAGGCTGCCCCAAGATGGGCCACTTTGGCACGACCATTATTTTCAGTTAAAAGTAATCAAACCCAACAGATGCAGGAAAAGCTCTCTTCCTGGTCCTCAACTGCCTAAATTTACAGTGGAATGGGGAGCTTATACCAGAAAGAGAGCCACAAACAGAGACTCACTTTTACCTAAGAAACTTACCTGCATAATAGGGCAACCTTAGTTTTTCAAAACATCTCCTTTTACCTTCCTGCTAATGGCCTTCCTCCCCTGTGTATTCTCAACCCTACCGCTCTCCTTAGTTCATATAAACTTCATGTGCCTCAATGTCTTTGGAATTTCATGTCTGTGTGGATTCTCCATACATATGTCTGCCTATTAAATTTTATTTTCTCCTGTTACTCTGTCTCATGCCAATTAAATTCCAAGTCAGCTAGGGCAGAGGAAGGTCTTCTTCTCTGATACTGCTTTTGGCTAATTTCTTTGTGTCATATAGTTTGTAAAACCACATTTTCTCTCACTCAGGCTAGTAGAAACATGTTTTTTTTTTAAATATGTATTTATTTATTTTAGAGAAAGAGGAAGAGAGTGAGTGAGGGAGGGGCAGAAGAAGAGGTAGAAGGAGAGAGAGAATCTCAAGCAGACTCCCTCCCTACTCACTGTGGAGCCCAACTCGGGGCTGAGTCTTACAATCCTGAGATCATTACCTGAGCCGAGATCATGACCTGAGCTGAGATCATAACCTGAGCCGAAATCAAGAGTGAGATGCTTAACTGACTGAGCCACCCAGGTGTCCCAAAAGCATGTCTTTAGTGCTAAGTGTACTCTGCAACTGTTGAATAAATGCTCAGCCAATGGGAAAAAGCCCAAGCTCCTCTCCTTAACCTCACTCCTGCCTCTCTCTTTCCTGCCTCAGTCACTTAGTCATGTTTTCAGGTTCTGAGGTTTTGCAAACTGTCCTATTTCATCCTTGGACAGCTCCATTTCTTGAAACATTTACCAGTTTATCTTACGAAGAATAATCTAGAGAACTGCATCACAGAGCAATTTATGGATAAGAATGTATAGGGAAAACTGCAAGTTACTTCTTACCTGGCACATAGTTGAAGATTTGCAAGTGTTTCACTATGTTAGAGATTCTGAGAAGTTCAGATTAAAGAAGTTCAACTTTGCAAAGTTTTCTAGTATTTTTAATTAATAATTTTTGTAACATATTATTATGCATATATTTTGAGAAACAGTGGCACAAGTGGGATGCCTGCTTTTTTATTTTACCTCATTCACAGACTGCCAGAAACTCCTGGCTGAAGAGAAGGCAAGATTTAAATATGAAAGCTTCTATATTCCAAAGTAATAATTCAATAGCAAAGTCAATGAATTATCTCTCTGACAAATGGGCACCTTTAAAACAAGATATTGTTCCATTTTAGAGTTAACTTGTCTTCTTATATTAGTCATTCTGAATGAATTAAAGGAGCTCAGAAAGTGTACAAATGTGTTTTAAAAAGTATTTTTATAATTTGAGAATACATCATCACAAATCTGTTTTATCAGTTCACTCAAAAAGAAGGAAAGAAAATAAAGGCTTTTACTGAAGAAATGGATAAGCACATGAACATGTATACACATACAAACAAGGAAAAACAATCAAACACAATTTCCTTACTTGCAAGAACAACAGCAGCAACAACAACAAGCTGAATATTTATGTGAATTTATTTTGAAAATATTTCATTTTAATTTTCCATTTCAGATGACCTATCACAAAAGAAAGGTAAAAAGGTAGTACTGTCTTTCTCATTTTCATCCCATTTTAAAGGAGATAACTAAAGTATTTGCCAGGAATTGATGTAAATCCCTTTCCATTCACGATGTTTCCACTTTTTATATAGGTGACACATACAGAAATAGGCCTAAGGAAGGAGATATCACATAAACACAGGAAACAATTATTCAGTAGGAAAGGCTGAAGGAAATGGATTGTTTTAGTTTTGTTTTGTCTGTCTTCCTTGGTGTTCCTTAAGGTTTTTGGCATCAGCAATAATGAATGAACTAGATTGGGAATTGCAGGACAGCTATTGTTTATAAATGTGGCTCACAAAAGATTTACTTTTAAAAACAGAGATTACATCATCCTGAAGGAATACAGCTTGCAAAAAGAAAAAAAAATGTGTCTTTCAAAATTATGGGTTCTCCTCTTTCTGTGAGTGTGTGTGGAAATTAGCATAAGGACGAAAAATTCCATCTGATAAGAAGGTAGGAATTTTAAGCCTAGGTTTTAATAATAGTCACAGGGGAAATTAAAAGATACTTACATATGGTAATATTTTTAATAAAAAATCTCTGAGAAAGATAAATGTAGGTGGTAAAATGGTTAAAACAAATCTTAATCATTAGGGAAATTGTTTTGAGATTAGAAGAAAATTAAATTTATTATAATATTTAAAAATTACCTAATATTTGATTTTTCCTTTTAATATTTCAATATTCTTCTATGTTCTCTATCTCTAAACAACCCCTGTTGCTTATATAAGCAATCATTAAGATAGCGTATGAACATCCTCACTCAACTATAGATGAGACCTAGAATTTAAGAAAATTCAACTTTTGTCCCCCTTCCCCAGAGGATCATTTTACCTGAAGAATCGACTATATTTTGACATACCCAATCTAGTACTCAGCCACAGTAAGGCAGAAATGGCCTCCTTAATGTGAAGCTGATAAACACTAGAAAGAGCTCTGCATCAGGGTCAAGTGTATACACCCCTAACCACAAGACGTAACTTGTGTCTCAATGTCATTCTCTGTCAGGTACTATACCATAGGGCATAGAACCCTGTCTTGGCCTTAGATCTGCATCTTAACTCTGCACCTACCAATTTTCAACAAGCAAACCTTGGTTTTCTCATCTGCAAAATGGGGACAAGAGTGTATATATATATATATATATATATATATATATATATATATATACACATATCTCAAAGAGTTGTAGTAAAAATTAAATGAAATAATGGATAAAATACTTAGGATAATGGTTGGCATATGACTGGTATATCTTAATTTATATTGGCCACAAAACTAGGAAATTTGGCAAATAATATATTTGTTCTTGTCTAAGACTAACTGTATTTCCAAAACCCTGAGAATTATAGTGTGAAAAATTGTCTCACAATTTATCTCCTGTACCACTGTTATGTATTTTCAAATTGCCCCAGCAGAACTTGCGAACTGTCAGGCAGTGATTACAAATTATCTCCTCCAATTCAGCTCTATATAAGAAATAGTGCCAGACTGATAAAGTGTTGGTTAAAGAGAGAAAAACTGTATGTGGGCACATATATCTTAGCCTTAAGATTAGAGTTTTGTTTCTCCAGAATTCTCCAGTTAGGGTGCAATTGTCTCATGGAGCCAAAAATAATCAATAAGGAAACATTGACTTAATACGTGTTTTTTAGATTTCTTTTCATCATAGCATATAATCAAAGTTACCATAAAACAGGACAATGAGGTTTGATGGAGGCAGGGAAATCCTGAAAGAAAAAGAATTAACAAGATACTGTAGGCTATAGGCAAAGTGGGGGACATGGGGCAGCCAAAGGAGAAAGACCCATAGAAAAGAAAGGTATAAAAAGGAGGGAATTGGAATGCCAAAGAAAAACCATCTCATTCCATTTAGCTTAGAAAAACTCTGAATTAAGTATAATAGGAAAGAACAGTTGAGATTTGACTGTGTATGAGAGAGAGAAAGAGAGAGAGCATAAGAAAGAAGGAAGGAGAGAGAGAGGGAGAGGGGAAAAGAGGGAGACAGAAAGAAAGGGAAGGTAGGGTAAGAAAGAGAGAGGGAGAGAGGGAGAAAAGGGCAAGAAAAGTTTTCAACTTATTCATTCTCTAGGACTTACTGTCATGCTATTGATATTAAACTGGTTAGGGATAACACAAGATTGCACAGAATTATCCTTAAAGGTTTCTTCATATTTGCTTTGTCTTACCTTGTTTCTCATGGGCTTACATTATGAATCACCAGGAGAAGAAAAAAATGTTATCCAAATGGATAGATATGTGTACTGAGGTAGGAAAGACATTAGGGTTCAGAGCCAAAGGCCAAGAAAGAATTCTTGAGATGTTGGTGCAAAAAGGTGATTTTATAAAGCACAGGGACAGATGCAGAAAGAGCTGCACCAGGGTCATGAGGAGTGGCCCATTATATACTTTCAAGTTGGGAGATGGTTAGGGATAGCTTAAGTCCCTAAGGAATTTTGGAAGCAAGGTTTCCAGGACCTTGAGGGGGCTAGCTATTGTTGGGAAAATGTCATTTATTACTGTCTTAGTCATGAGACCTCAGTCATGAGACCCTTCAGATGTATATCGGTGGACCATGTGCTTGGGGGATGATTGCCAACATGTATCTTGGGGGATTTAGAGATAAAGGAAGTTTTCAAAAGAATTTTTATATGTTGACGTAGGCTTATAGGATCCTGGGGGGTGGGTGTAGGGGGTGGGGGAGGGGTCAGGCTAAGATTGCCTTTGCCTTCAGCAAAGTGTAGTTGAGTCCCTAGAGGAATGTCACTCTGCCTGTTTCAAGGACTTGTCAATGGGCTGTAGGTAGTAAGGAAATTTAATAATTTTTCTTCTGCCTTTGTTTCCCACATCATAGACTTGTACGTCTGGAGCTGGAATTGAATCAGGATTGTGTGCTGTGATTTGGAGGGGTGTTTTTAAGTTTCAGTGGGTCTTGAACAACTTGTATTCTTCCATTGAGAGCAGTTAGAGTTTACTTTTTAAAATAAGGTATTAGGCCAATACATTTTCTATTATACACAATCATGTTTTGTTCCCTGAATTATTCTAGAAGATACATCGGCTTGCACCTTGAGAGTGACATGGTAAAATATTTATGTTGTCACTGGATTTGATTATTAAAGTGTTTTTGCTCTTCCTGCAGGCAGGCTATTTATCGGTGAATAATTCTGTGTAAGTGGCAGACCTGTGGCTTGTTTCTAGCAAGGTCGCAGAAGCAGACTGCAATAGCATGATGTTGATTTTATTTTCTGGGTGCACTTTGAATAGATTTTTTTTTCCTATGGATCATTTATTAGGCAGACAAGTTTTTTGGTGATCTTCTCCCACAGCTCAAACTCTTGCCTCTAGCTATCTTTTAAAGATTCTACAAATCTTTTGCCTCTGGGCTCCTCATGCTTGTTTGTGACTTTCTGAAAGTTTTCCTGCAGATAATGTGTTTTCTCTGAAAATCGATGATAGTAGGTGATTAGATAATGGCACCAAGTGGAAAAGTTCTTGTTAAGGTGAAAGTTACATCAAATAAGCAACAGGAAGCTAATTGCTTGTATTTTTAAAAATACCCTTTCTCTCATACATTACTACTCATGGCTTATCTAGTTTTGTGTTTCTGCTGTTCTTTTTAATCAAAATTAAATTTCTTCCTTATACGTAAAAGTAATGAAAAAGCAGCAGCTTTAAAATCATCTTTCCAATTTGTATCTCTGCTTACATGTTTCAGGAAGCACAATGCTAGTGTTTGTTTGTTTCTCTACCCTCTTTCTTATTCCCTTTGTGTCCTGTCTCTCTTTATTGACCTAGGAAGATTATTCTTCACTTCCTCTGGTTGTTAGATCGTCTCTATCGGTCTCTTATTCTTACCTTCTTTTTTCCTCCCATATTTTTTAATGTCATTTCCAACTGTTCTCTAACTTAACTAAATTGATGAATTTTAAATATAAGTTTTATTTTATATTTTATCATTTTTTGTTTTTTTAGTTTCCTATCTTAGGTAACTATTTCAATCTGTTTTTATCTGTTTTTTTTTTTTTGTATTTTGCATTTACTTGCATGGGACTTTTATACTACAATTGCAGTTATCTGAAAAATTTTAGTGTGATTTGGAGAACTAAATATATGCAAATACAACTTCCAAATACAACTGATAATATAAACAACCATATAAGGAGATTATCAGGAATGTGGTGTCCAGTAGAAATCCTTAAGGACATTAATGAATAGAACAAGATCATGTGCATTGTGTACCTTTACATGCATAATTGATAATTATATATAAATAGGATACCTGTGCTTTAATTGACTATTTTTATAAACAGCAATTCCTTCCTAAATGTCCTTTAAACCTTTTATTTTAATTACATTTTTATTGTTAGAATTTAATTAATGTAATTTTCTTCTTGAATATACATAAATGGTAAATATCTCCCATTGATAACAGTTCTCGTATTTCTGTGTCATTTTTAGCATCTGTACCAGATACTAGGTAATAACTTAGTTTTTTCCTCTTTTCCTGGTTCACATGTTACACATAGCTCTTGGATAATTGTGGTCATGCATTTGAGTTCTAGGCAATGAAATATGATTAGAAGGCTATAAGCCTGACCGTCACATCCAATAATGAGGCTCTGCCTCAGTGGAAGAGGAAGTCCTTCCTCTGTCCTACAAGGTCCTTCTAGCTGGACTTAGAATCAAATTGGCATGAGACAGAGTAACAGGAGAAAATAAAATTTAATAGGCAGACATATGTATGGAGAATCCACACAGACATGAAATTCCAAAGACATTGAGGCACATGAAGTTTATATGAACTAAGGAGAGCGGTAGGGTCGAGGATACACAGGGGAGGAAGGCCATTAGCAGGAAGGTGAAAGGAGACGTTTTGAAAAACTAAGGTTGCCCTATTATGCAGGTAAATTTCTTAGGTAAAAGTGAATCTCTGTTCGTGGCTCTCTTTCTGGTACAGGCTCCCCATTCCACTGTAAATTTAGGCAGTTGAGGACCAGGAAGAGAGCTTTTCCTGCATCTGTTGGGTTTGATTACTTTTAACTGAAAATAATGTTCATGCCAAAGTGGCTCATCTTGGGGCAGCCTGCCCTTGGTCCTTACAGAAGAAGCCATTTGGTGAAGCTTGTATTATCTGGTCAACATGGTAGAGAAGACTAGTGTTCATTTAAATTTGTATCCTAAGAAAAATAAAAATTTCTTAACAGTTGTATAATGCTCTATAATGCAAATCAGAACGTACACACTAATTAGTCATTAATAAAATTGAGGGTTGCTACTGGTAAAAAAAAAAAATTATTCTTTAACCATACTATTAAGGGGAAAACAAACCACAGCTAATATTGAACTGCATTAATTGCATAGGAATGTGATCAATAGGAACCAACATTTTTAGGTATATATGAATCTGCTCCTCAAGCATGTCATCACTTTTATAATTTTCCCTAAAGTTCAATTAGGGATAGAACAATAATCATTAAGTAGAAGGTCTGGAAATCCTGGAATTCTTGCTTTAGAAAGGGAACACTAATTTCATTACTAATGAAGTTAGTGTTCTGAAGTTCAAATCACAGATAACAGTTTTCCTTTCTATTAAAGAAATGGGAATTATAATCAATTGCAAAGCTTAATTTAATTTTATTTATTTTTATTTTTTTATTTTTTTTGTTTCAAGTTTTTTTTTTTTTAATTCCAGTTAGTTAACACACTAGTAGTCTCAGGACTAGAATTTAATGATTCATCATTTACATACAACATCCATCCACTGCTCAGTACAGTGACCTCCTGATTGTCCATCACCTACTTAACCCACTCCCCCTGCTTACCAAAGCTTAATTTAATGTAAATTTATGGAGTATTTCCTACTAAAGATCTCTTTCTTTGAAGAATTAACTTCTTTGTAGATGTTGAACTGATTTAAAGCCAATTAAAGTGTTATTTTTCTTATAATTTTATTAAAATATTTGTTCTTAAAATATGTTTTTAACTTACTATCTTAGAATCAGACTTAAACAATAAAATATAAGTCATAATATCTTTTTATGGATAGAAAAAATATGGATGATTGACATTTTCATAGTCAGAGAGGAAATTGCTAGCTTTTAACCGAATAATAATGAACTGCTTAAATGAAGGAAGTTTTTCATTTATAAAAATGAATATGGAAAATAATTCATTTAATAATTTTATTTCAATCACTTTACTATAATACTTTTCAATTTTTATTATTTTTCTGTTGATATTGCAGCATGGTTCTTTGAAGAACTTAATCAATTACATGTTTGAAATTACCTTTAGGATAGCTACTCATTTTATCTTCTTTTAACATATGAGGAAATTTACCATTCAGACTAAGTTTACTAAACTGGTAAATAATGGCACTATAATTAAGACTTAGGTGGTTTGACTTTGGAGTCTACTTCTTTAAACACTAAGATCTGTACATCCTGTACAAAATGTCTTGCCCTGGTATCATCACTGTGGCCAGACAATTCAGTTGCTATTGGAAAAGTATCTTCAGAAATCTATATCTCATTAAGGAAATTAACTTATCTGGGGATGTATTAAACCCATATACACAGATTACTTTCTGTGACATATCACACATCTTCTCTGTGTTGGATCCCTTAGTGAAATATAGTACTAAAGATAAGCTTTTGAGTCAAACCATCCTCTCTCTCTCTTTCTTCCTTTCTTCTTTTTTTCTCATTATTTTTTAAAATATTTTCAACATATATTCGTTGAGCACCAACTAGCACCAGTGCATGATACTGAGATAGAGCTGAAGTAAAAAAAAATTTTTAAAATAAAAAGAATTTATATTTAATCTCAAGGAAGGCACAATTTGTTACTGGGGTATAGAACTATGAAAAATAAGTGGAAATAAGCTTTTAGGTGCTAGAGAGGCTACTGTAGAACATATATAGGAGGTACTCAAGGGGAGGTGCTCACTCAATCCTACTGAGTGAGCAGACAGCAAGGCCAGGAAAGAATTCATCAGAAAGAAACACCTGTTGAAATATGAAGAAATATTTCTCAATATAAAAGAAAGAAAGAACATTTTTGGAAGAGGAAATAGTGTGAATGGAGTATGGGGCTGTATATCATAACTGCAGAAGGGCAGCTGGCTTGGTGGGGCAGGATAGAAAGGAAAAGAAGGCACAGAGAGAACAGGCCAGAAAAGTAGAGATGTCAAATTACAAATGGTCTTGATTTTATAAGGATAAGAAGTTTAGACTTGTCATTTTGGTGAAGGGAAGTTATTGAAAGATTTTAAGTAGGGCAAGAGGATGGTTAGATATTCTTTTTAGAACACAAACTAAGGCAACAGTTGTGGAGATCTTTTGGAATGAGTCAGAACTGGAGGGAGAGAGAACAGATAACAGATTATTACATTGAGTCAGGTTAAAGAAAACAAGGAGGTGTAAGACTACAGCAATGAAGATAGAGAAGCAATGATGGATTTGTTCACCAGTTGGATGTGGACATTAATGGAATGGGAGAAGTCAATCACTATATCATAGCAACCATTATGCTTTTGCACCTGTTCTTTTTGACTGGAAAGAAGGTAGTATTGGAAGTTGACTAGGTTCTTAGAAAAGACAACTTTAATGATTTATGTAATATGTTGCTAATAAATAAACATCTACTACGATTTACTCTGATTTGTGCTGAACATACAAAAGATAAAAACACAGTTCTGGTTCTCAAGAAACTTACATCCCACTAAATATATCCAATAAGACTTTGAATATAATTGTGTAAGCCTCAGTATGGAGGTTCCAACATACACATAGTATCAGATGCCCTGTGAGTAGATAAAGGCACTCATGGGAAACACGGAGAGTAAGAAAGAGGCTGGGACAAAAACAGAAGCCTATGGAACTACAACATTCAGTAATTATATAGGAAAACATGGAAGAAGGGTCAGAAATGAGCAGCCATGGGAGAGTGCAATCAAGGGCAACACAAGGGAGAAAGTTCAGGCTGGTAGGTTTGTACACATGAGTATTTGAACAAGAAGAAAACAAGCTGAGTCCAATATGTACGCAATCAGATTGTTAGTCTGCAACTTTAGTGAAAGCAGCTTCAGGGAATGTGTGGAGTGAGGTTGTATCATACAGAATGCATGAGAGACTAGAAAGGGGAATGCATGAGTATAGACTATTCAGTTGAACTATTCTTTGACTCTCATGGGACTTTACATAGAATATTCTGGAAACTAGGAAAACAAACAAAAACTTCCACACAAATATCTGACCTAAATAAACTTTGGGACTAATAGCTGAAATGTTAAAAAATGCCAATGTTCTGTAGCCTAGCCCTAAAGTTATTTTATTTTAAACTTATTTTTAAATGATTTTTGGAAAAAGAGATGAACATGATCAAGAGAATCCCAGAAGCCACAAAAGGATGCATTTTTAAAAACAAATCTAAGCCCAATACAAATGCAACACACTGTTATGGCCAAGGTTTCTGATTTTTTTTTAAGATTTTATTTATTTATGTGACAGAGAGACAGCCAGCGAGAAAGGGAACACAGCAGGGGAGTGGGAGAGGAAGAAGCAGGCTCCCAGCGGAGGAGCCCGATGTGGGACTCGATCCCGGAACGCTGGGATCACGCCCTGAGCCTAAGGCAGATGCTTAATGACTGCACTACCCAGGAGCCCCTAGGGTTTCTGATTCTTAAACATATGGTAATGAGTCAATTTATATTACTATGTAATTATTCTTTCTTTTAGCACTGTAAATACACCCATTTGATCAATAAAAACTTTATAGTATGTGACTCTTTAGGGTCACATAAAATAGATGTCAAGACATTAGGATTTCCTTATAATTTTAGTTTAAATAGACATCTGCAAGATTGTAGTATATGTCACAGAAACACATTTACAAATGACTTGGACCCTTGCCAATCTATGGTTAAGTGGATTATTAACTGTTGTGCTTTCCTAGACAACTGCTCTTTCTTGTGGGAAATGTATTAATAGCATCCCTTTTTTATAATGTATAGATATCAGCGCAATTTTTTCATCCATGCTGTTTTTGAAACTATTGACAATAAATGAGAGCAGAAATCCTTGATAGAACTGTTTAATGATATTTTTAGGGGATAGTCTAGCATAGTGTGACATACTTTCAAGAAGGAGTCCAAAGAACTAAGTTTGGGAACAGAAACAAAATTTTCATTTTTTTAACTTTCCTTCTTCCTTGAAAATTCATCCCAAAATCCTGAGTGAAAAGACAACTGGGGAAAATGTGGCAGGGTCAGAATCAGAATCTCAAGAGGACACAGCCTAGCAGCACAGTAATGATTAGACAAGTAGTTGCAGCACAGAAGCTGAGTGGAGTGGAAATAGCTCAGTGGAAGGTAGAGTCCACATAAGACAGAGGGCCTACAGCAGTGACTCACTAGGGTATGGGGATTGATTACAAATAGGCAGCTGATGGGGCGCCTGGGTGGCGCAGTCATTGAGCGTCTGCCTTCGGTTCAGGGCGTGATCCCGGCGTTCCAGGATCGAGCCCCACATCAGGCTCCTCTGCTGGAAGCCTGTTTCTTCCTCTCTCACTCCCCCCGCTTGTGTGCTCTCTCGCTGCCTGTCTCTGTCAAATAAATTAAAAAAATAAAAAAAAAAAAAATAAAATCTAAAAAAAAAAAAAAACAGGCAGCTGAATCAATAGTTATTATACTGAAGATAATTGGAGACATGTTTCTCCCTATTGAAGAAGGGAGTTACAAATATGGAAAAGGGAAAAACTGAAAACGCACACTTTAGTGTTAACAAGGAATTATGAATATCAATGTGAACTCATGGTTTGATGATAGATATAAAAATAATTAAAAATATAAATGCTGATTATGGGTGTATATATACATTTCCAATTCCTGATTTTGCTTTTAGAATATCATTCTCCATTAAAAAGAACCAGGACTCCTTAAAGAAATGGATGATTCAAGGGTTGAGATAGGAAAATCCAAGATTAACCTGTAATAGTTCATTCTGCTTGAAAATGAAGAAGTGCTCCAAGAATGTTGGGAATATGTCAAAATAATACGTAAGCCAATGTGGAGGAGCTCTTATTTTCCAAATCCAGGGTGATTTGAATATCAAAATAAATAATGATAACAACAGACTATAACCTGGTGAATAAAATAGTAATTCATAAATTTATACTAACATGAAACAGATGAATAAATAAGCACAGAAAAGAGAAAGCTCTTCCTTAGGATATAGTGCGAAATAATAAATGTAAAATGAACAGTGAAATTAGAAGGTAACAGTTTAGCAACCAATATAGAAATAATTGATTCTAGGGATGCTTACATGTTTTTAAAGTATCTGTTCACAAAATGCTTGTTGAATATAAAAGAAAAAGTGTAGTGGAAACAGCAGTGAAGCAGAATTTCATCAAGTAATTGAAATTAACATCACCTATAATGGTGACACAGCTAAATTATGTGCAGCCTGCATGCAATAGAACACCACATTGCTTCTGTTATAGTCCTGTCAAAGTACATAGCTTGAATCTACTCATGAGGAAACATGAAAAAGATTCATATTAGGAGACATTCTCTAAGGTATCTAATCTGTAATTGTCAACCATGTCATGGGTATAAAAATCAATAAAAAACTGGAAATTTTCCACAGGGAAAGGGATTGGGAAGACATGACCACTTGGTAATAATAGATGATTCTGAATGAATTTTTTTGCAATTAAAGATGTGGTTGGAAAATTAGATGAAACTTAGATGGTGGTAAAAATATTTGTATTTATCTTCTGATTTTGATGGCTATGTTGTGGTTATATAGGTAAAGATTATTTGTGGGAGATGAGCACTGAAGTACCTGTGCATACTGCAATATCATTTCTGTAACCTGATCATGGATGATTCAGGGAAAAAAAGTTACTTAAAGTATTATTGCAATTTTTTGGTAAGTATTTGTAAGTTTTGCAAATGTTAATTAAAAAATAATTCTGTGCAAATATGTGCATAGGCAGTGTGTTAGGGAGTGAGTGTGGATAGTGTGGATAGAGGGTGGATAGAGTAAAACAGGATAATAATGCAGAATAATCATACAGTGATAATGATTGAAGTTGTTGGTAAATAAATGTGGTTTCTTTATAATGTTCTATTTGCTTTTGTGTAAATTTTTTACAGCCAATTTGATTTTTCTGAGCCAAGTACAATGGGACAAATGCTAAGTATATATGTTTAAGGAGTCCAATGTTTTCAGATATGTAATATGCTTATAACTGATTTTGGTTAATGAGCTTACTGAACTTAAATTGATGGCTTCTTCATGTTAGACAAGACAGACTTAGCAGATATGGGCTACTGTTCTAGTGACCAGCCACAATGTACTATGCCAGGAGTCAAAGGTGTGCACTCTAGAAACTAATCACTTCTCATCCCCTCTACTGTTATTACTCTGGTCCAAGCAGCCACCACCTTTGCTCGAATTATTGGAATAGCAATCTAAAATGCTTTATTTCAATCCCCCCCCACACACAACCTACCTCACTTTCCACAGTATGTTTTCAATATTGTTGGCAGTAGAATCAGCTTAGAACAAATATGAAGCGCCTTTGTTTAGAATACTCGATTGGCTCCCCAATTAGCCAGAATGAAAAGATGTTCCTACATGACCTTCAACCTTTGACACAAAGGTAATTTTCTGTTGGTGTCTCTTAATATTCTGTTTCCTCCAACTACATTGGCATTTTTGCCATTTGTTTAACACACAAGGCAGACTCCTGCCCCATAGACTTTGCCCTCATTACTCTCTTTGCCTGGAACACTTTTCCATCTGATATTCTTATGGATCTTTCACTTTCTTTAAGTCATGATTTAAATATTTAATTCCCAAACTACCCTATTTGAAATTGCTACCTATCCCTTTTTCATGCTATTTACCTAACTGAAGCACTTAATACCAATAACATGACATATTATATATTTTACTTATTTATTATTTTTCTTCTATGGTATAATATAAGCTACATGGGTCAGGGATTTTTTTTTTTTGGTCTGTTTTGTTCACTGCTATACCTCTAATACCTGAAATAGTTCTTGACATATGGTGAGTAGGATGATTAGTTTTATGTGTCAACTTGGCAAGGTTGTTATTGTTAAGTGCCCAGTTATTTAATCAAAAAATTAACAGCTTTGAAGAAATAGAAACACTTTTTAAAATACAATTTACCAAAATTGACAAGAAGTAAACAGAAAATTTGAACAGCTCTATATCTATAAAAAAAATATTGATTTTGTTGTCAAACCCTTGTGAGAAAGAAAACTCCAGGCATAAGTGGTTTCATAGGTAAATTATATCATATATTTAATGAAGACTTAAAGCCAATATTACATTATCTTTTTTTTAAGTAAAAAAGAAGGAAGGAAAAGAATAAAAAAAAGAAAAACGGAGAGAAAAGAAAAGGAAAAAGGAAATTGAAGACAATATCCACTATGAACAATAGTGCAAACTCCCTAAATAACATATTTGCAAATTATACCCAGCAGTATATTAAAGAAAAAAATAATACATGTGACCAAGTAAGTTTACCCTGAGATTTCAAAGTTGATTTATGATTAGAATAGCAGTCAATGTCATTCACCACAATAACACATCAAGGAGAACATTTATATGATTTTTTTCAGTAGATGTAGAAAATTCATATGACAGAATTTAATACTCATTTATGGCAAAATCTCTCAGCAACCTAGGGATACAAGTAAATATACTCAATCTGTAAAGTGGCACTTATGGGGGAAAAAACTACATACATCATATTTAAAGGTTTAACATTGAACTTTCTGTCTTCATTTGGGAGCAAAGTGAAAGTGTTTACTCTCACCACTTTTTTTTTAAAGATTTTATTTATTTATTCGACAGAGATAGAGACAGCCAGCGAGAGAGGGAACACAAGCAGGGGGAGTGGGAGAAGCAGGCTCATAGCGGAGGAGCCTGATGTGGGGCTCGATCCCATAACGCCGGGATCACGCCCTGAGCCGAAGGCAGATGCTTAACCGCTATGCCACCCAGGCGCCCCTACTCTCACCACTTTTATTCAATAGTATAGCCAAGACATTAACCATTTCAAAAAGGCTAGATAGTAAAAAAGGCATAAAGGCATAAATGGAATAAGTAAAACTTATTCAAATGGAATAAGTAAAACTGTTCTATTTACATAAGAAACTATTCTATTTACATAAGAAATGATGTTTTACTGGAAACACTTAAGAAATATACAAAGAACTAATAAATAAAATTAAAGATGAATATACAAGACCATATATTTAAATATTAGAAGTTAACTATTAAAAGAAATTTTAAATTTTTATTTACCAAAGGAATAAAACATCATCAAAAAAACAATTTTGGTCCCATACTAGGTAAAAAAAAAATAATAAATTTTAGTTGTATCAGAAAAAAAATCATCATTTGGGAGAAAAATTTAAGTACTATGTACAATTATGTAGATATAATCATGTAGATGATTATAGATTTGATAGATGATAGATGATAAATATAGATAGATGATAAAGAGAATTTCTTATGCTGTATTTCACTTTAGATTTTTTATTTATTTTTTTAAAGATTTTATTTATTTATTTGACAGAGAGAGAGGCAGCCAGCGAGAGAAGGAACACAAGCAGGAGGAGTGGGAGAGGAAGAAGCAGGCTCCCAGGGGAGGAGCCTGATGTGGGACTCGATCCCAGGACCCCAGGGATCACGCTCTGGGCCGAAGGCAGACGCTTAACGACTGAGCCACCCAGGCGCTCCGCACTTTAGATTTTTTAAAAGAGTTTTATGAATGAAACCTTGGATTTTGAGAAGACATTTAACATATATTTGGGAAATCAATATAAGATACATTTAATAAATACAAAACATAAGGCTGTTTATCTCATGGATATTATGAAATAATCACATCACAGAGCAGTCATGAAATGCCTTATATTTGCACTGAAAAATGTGCACTTTCATTTTCTCCGAATTCTCACTCTCATCTAGCCAATGCAAACCTAATACATATTTTCATCCTCTCAAGCTTTCATTTCTCTTACTATATATGTCCACTGTAGTTATAATCCTATATCTAATTTTGATTTTTATGCCTGTCTCCATGCTAGACAATATGTTCCTTGAAGCCACACAATGCATCTTTTCATCCTTTTATCTCTGACAATCTTCATGGTATCTGGCACATATGTGCAGTGGTAAATTTATTACATTTTCTATCAATCCATTGTTGATGTGATTATCATTTATAACTATATTCTCCAACGTAGGTGTTACCAACGTTGAGAAAATGCATGTTCAAATGAACAACCAAAAGGCACCAGGCACAAGGGCCAGAACAAGGTTCTAGGTACTTGTGGCTTATAGTCTTGATCTTTTTTATGAGAAACATTGACCATGTTGAAAAAAACTATCAGAGGAACATAGGGTGGTTCAGGAGACACCTGTAACATGAAGGAAGAAGGCCTGAGCTGCTCTTAATGGTCCTTTACTGCTATGATAACATCAAATTGCTAGTAGGGATGGAAGACAGAAAGTGCTGCAACTGCTCATGATACTTTATTTTTGCATAGGTTGTGGTGGTCAGTTTTATAGCATTTAGGTTAGGAACTTCCATTATTTCACAAAGTGAGATTTGATTTGGTCATGGGATTGCTCTGCCTACCTCACAAGATTGCTATGTTACAAGAGATCATACATGTGCATATACTTTTAAAACTATTAAAAGTTATATAATTATAAATGAAGGTTAATCAGAATAATTGCACTATTCATAAAACATTTTCTTAAATAGCTGTACAATACCAAGAGGATTAGACCAGTGGTCCAGCTAACCTAGTGTCTGTGTTTTTGACAATGGCCCCAGGGGATATTAGATAAGAATATGTCATAGTTGCGCCACATGACATTAAACTCATAAGCTTAAGAAGGTTCGTATCATACTTTGCTCGTACCTATCATCTTTCAAATAAGTAAAACAGTTATATTCTATTTCTTTAAATACATTAGTAGTTTAAATGATGACTAATCTTGTTTCTAGAGCAGTTTAATGTACAGTTTTAAATGTGATGTTTTGATGATTAATTTCTCTTCCTCCTCAATTTAAAAGAAAAAAAAGAATACATATGATTTCAAAGGCTTTAGATATATGAATAATCCACTCACTTTAGCTCACTGACACAATAAGCCACAGAATTTTATTGTATGGATCATTGACATGGCCAATGATACTATCTCCTGTGGAGCTATTGTGGCCCATCTTGTCGATGGCAGCTTTCCCATTTTGAAAGTAACGCCCGCTATGTGGTCACTGATCCAGAAAGTGTCTCAAAGAACAATAGAGAACCATGAATTGATTCTGACTTTTTTATTCCATTGTGATCATCAGAAACTTCTAAAAGTCAACTCATCCTATTAGAATTTCATAGCCCATAATAGATATGTATTTGAAGCAGTTCTGTTCAAAACTCATATTATTCAGCTTTTCCTTAAATGCACATAACAAAACTAAATAGAGAACAGCTGTTATATAACATACAAATGTTTAATTTGGAAACTCAATTCTCAAGATGAAAAGATCAACACCAACAATGAGAAAAACAAGCCAGTATTTCTGTTTATATCTACTATAAAAATTATCTACGCCAGTTGTCATACTAGTAATTTGTACCTAATTTGGAAAATTTGCACGTGTGGTTTACCAGAAAAGCAGCAGCAGCACCTGGGAATTTATTAAAGTTTAAATTCTTGGGCCCCATCCTAAGATCTACTAAATCAGAAAACTTGATTGTGGGTCCCATCAATATATGTTTTAACAAGGCCCCCAGGTGGCTCTGCTGAATTCCCACTCCATCCATATGGAGATCAAGTTTAGATTGGTATGAAATAGAAGTCTCTGACAAAATAGTTATATCTTTAGTGGAAAGCTAAGTTTGGAAGCATTCTACAATGATTCTGTAGCCAACCTTTAAAAACCAATCATAAACAAAACTAGAAGGCAGTGTAAAGAATGGGAGAAGATATTTGCAAATGTCTTATCAGAATAATGGCTAGTATCCAAAACCTATAAAGAACTTATCAAACTCAACACCCAAAAAACAAAAAATCCAGTCAAGAAATAGGTAGAAGACATGAACAGACATTTACTGATGGGTATTAAGGAGGGCACTTGATGTAATGAGCATTGGGTGTTATATGCAACTGATGAATCATTAAGTTCTACCTCTGAAACTAATAAAAATTGAATAAATTTTAAATTCAGTTTCTTAGGATATTTTAAACGCTCAGGTAGCAACAACATGTCGATAGTAGCTATTATGTTAGACATCGAGGACAGAGTATTTCTACAATCACAGATGGATACTTGTATTGGAGAGTTCTGTTCCAGCTTCTTACAGGATCTTGCTCATGCCATATTCCACTTGAGATCACATCCTTGCTTAGCCACATTCTCTGTTCTATTTTTTTTTCTCTCACCCCCTTTATCCTGAGAGCATTCCCTGAATAAACAACACGCAGTGGAATTTCTACTTGATCCTCTTCTCCCAGAGAACCCGGCCAAATGCACTCTCAGTGTTCATTAGTCTGTCATTTCCAACATCATGATAGCTGCATTCCCCCTCATTTGCTCATTCTGCATTGCTATTGGGGGCCTATTCTAGTATATCTGAGATCAGCTCAGACCTTGGAGACAGAAACATTATTAAAGCACTAGCAATTCATTCTTAGCATTGTGGTTGTGGGAATTTTGTCTACACTTTTTCAGTTTTCATTCAGGAACTGAATAGGGCAGGGTTCATACGTCAAATACATCAGTGAATGTTATCAATGTAAAGTATCTTAAAAACAGACATTATATTGAGATCTTTTGTTTTTACAATGTGTAGTTTGCATACTGAGCATCTGGTTTTGTGGAAAGGTGTGTTCTTCCACTACAATTTGTAGATCTTTATATCAGCATTGAACACTTATGGTAATGGCTCTATCACCTCATGTGTGTCAGTACTAAGCATTTAACTTCTTTCATTTGATGCCTGTTCTCTTACTTATTGTAAAATTGTGTTTTTGTGAGATGCCATTTCCTATTAGACTCTTTCTCAGATAATAATCATTATATAAAATGTCATCATTTTTTGTTTTGTAGACTCTATTTTTCTTTTACCTAATACATATTTTCCTCAATAAATAAATAAATTCCAATCATAAAATGCATTGATTGATTATTCAAACTATGAAAGAAAATCTTCTATAGCATTATTTTCCTACTGGCAAATTTGATATTTAGCTTCAACTCATCTTTCTCATTCTACAGTGATTATCCAACATTATTCTGCCTGGTTCTACCTGGATACACACAGTTTAGTTTCCTACATTTAGACCTCTAGTGGACACATAATACCATGAGAATAGTATGAAATATTATGTAATAGAATATTTTCCCTCAGTGTATCTCCAGCCCCCATATGCATCCACTTTACTCATTTCCTATAAGCTGCTAGTTTTCCAGGCTCTTCAATTTTGAGATTCTGTTAAGCTTATTTCTTTCTCTATCATGATATGTTTTGGAACTTTCCTTTCCACTGAGTCAAATTTGTCTTAAGTCATATTCCCTCTGCATTCTAGAAAGAGATCAGCTAATTCAAATATGTTAATGGATGATAAATTTCAATGTATTATTCCAAAGTAACAGAATCTATATTTTGGCACACGCCATTACCTCAAATCAGCACAGTTATGAGAATCACAAATATTGTAAAGACCTTTGAAAGAGACATGGCTAGGCTGTTAACTTTCATATCATAACACATAAGTAACTTTACTCTGTTTTCATTCATTCAGTAAATATATATTCCAAGTACTGTCCTAGTCTTTAGAATTTAAAGATTCTGGGGCCCAAAGAATTTTATAGTCACATAAAGGAAAGAAAATGGCACTCTCCTTGTGATCATACAATTGTATTGTATATGTTCCTAAATCTAAAATAATATTTCAATATATGCAAAGATTTGGTTAGTCACACTAAGCAAGATCAAACAGTTAACTTTAAAAAGAGTCCTTGGAAGGGAATAGAAAAAAAATTTTCTGAGTCTCTGCATGTCTCAAAATACCATCACATTAATTGCCAGAATTATGGCTTGTGGTTACCTGCACATTCTCTGAGACTCAGCTCATAAGCATTGTGGTGCCACTGATGAAAACACTACCTCAAATCTGTTTCACAATCAGTATTGAGCTGGGTTTCCATGGAAGTATGTCAATTTCAGGAACAGCATATTTTTCAGCTAATGTGCAGAAATTAATTAACAAATGGATAAAACTTGGAAGGGAGCAAATCTTATGTCCTTTGGTATCATTTATTTTATTTTTAAAAAATATTTTATTTATGTATTTATTTATTATTTATTTATTTATTGTTTATTTGACAGAGAGGGAGAGAGAGAACAAGCAGGGGGAGCAGCAGAGGGAGAGGGAGAAGCACAAGCTGAATAGGGAGCCCAATGCAGGGCTCAATCCCAGGACCCTGGGGTCATGACCTGAGCCAAAGGCAGATGCTTAACTGACTGAGCTACCCAAGCACCCCTCCTGTAGTATCATTTATAAAAAAAAAAAAAAGAGGGAGCTGGCATCAATTGCTTCTGAAAAATGTTAAAGAAGATTGTGTAGATTTGATGATGGAATTTTTTCAAGAAATTATCAAAAATATCAGAGATAGCTTCAGAGGAAGGTGCCAGAGTGGGATGATCCTGAACTCACCTCCTCCCATGGACACAAAAAGACAAAAACTATATTTAATGCAACTCAGTCTGAAAATGCCCTAAAAGGCTAGAACAGATTTCCTATAGACCATAGCCTGGACATGTCAACCCACAAATGGGGATATCACAGGTGTGGAGGTACAAGGGGATCAAGCCCCATATCAGGATCAACCCTGGCCCTGGGGACCTGCACAGGAAGATGAACTCCATAACATCTGGCTTTGAAAAACAGTGGGGCTTAACTTTTACAGGGCCAGTGCCCTACATTACTTTGCTCAAGACCAGCAAGAAACAGCAGTTTGAAAAGCACCTATATGAAGATTTACTAACTGGTTTTAGGACATATGCAGGAGGAGTAGGAACCTGCAGGAGTTTTCTCCAGGAATGGAAATATTGACAGGTGTCATTTTTCTTGCCTTCCTTCAGACATACCTGACTAGATATTTGTAGAAGCTAGTTCTGACATCCTCCATCTACCTTGCTGCTAGCACCACTATATCCACCTGGTGTTCCCTTGCAGACCCACCACACCCCACCCACTTGTCCTACAAAGTGCTTTTTCAAAGTGGTGCCTGCCCTGCCACACCAACTGTCAGCCTCAGTCATGTCTGGCATCCTCATCAACTACCACTCTGTCACACCTAGGAGGTAGCCCCAACTGGGACCAGCACCCCTCCGGAGCAGCTCCTGCCTCAAGGAAGCATAAGTTAGTGTCACACAACATTATGCCCTCAGGAACTAAAACCAGGCCTCTCAGACAGCTACACGTAGGGCCAGCCCTGCCCACTAGCACATCTGCAGCAGTTTTAGCCAAGCCACAACATAAGGTAAGATGCAGCCCATACACGGGACATCCTGAAGGGCCTGGTTCTGGAGACCACAGGGAATTATGCTACTGGGTACCATAGGATGGCTTACATACAAAGCCACCATTTTCAAGACCAGGAAATATAGTTGACATACCTAATACATAGAAGTACAGAGTCAAACAAAATGAGGAGACAAAGGAATATATTCCAAATGAAAGAACAAGACAAAATTATAGAAAAAAATCTAAACAAAAGGGAGATAAGCCATCTGATAAAGAGTTCAAAGTAATAATTATAAGCATACTCAACAGACTTGAGAGAAGAGAGGATCAACTCAGTGAGAATGTCAACAAAGATATAAAAAATACTAAAAGAAATCAGTCTGAGATAAAATAAAATAAAATAAATAATAAAATAAAATAAAAACTGAAATTTTAAAAATACACTAGAGGGAATCAACACCAGAGTAGAGGATGCAGAAGAATAGATGAGCAACCTAAAAGATGGCAATAAATGTTGACCAAGCACAGAAAAAAGAAAAATAAATACATAAAAATGAAGAAAGATTAAAGAACCTCAGAGACAACATCAAGTGTACTAACATTTGACTTATAAGGGTCCCATAAGGAGAAGAGAGTGAGGACAGGGAAGTAAACATACTTGAAGAAAAAATAGCTGGTGGGAGAAGATATTTGCAAATGTCTTATCAGATAAAGGGTTAGTATCCAAGATCTATAAAGAACTTATCAAACTCCACACCCAAAAAACAAATAACCCAGTCAGGAAATGGGCAGAAAGACATGAACAGACATTTCTTCAAAGAAGACAACAGACACATGAAAAATGCTCAATATAGCTCTGCATTAGGGAAATACAAATAGAAACCACAATGAAATACCACCTCACACTAGTCAGAATGGCTAAAATTAAGTCAGGAAACAACAAATGTTGTCAAGGATGTGGAAAAAGGGGAAACCTCTTACACTAATGGTTGGAATGCAAGCTAGTACAGCCACTCGGGAAAATAGTTTGGAGGTTCCCCAAAAAGTTAAAAATAGAGCTACCCTCCAACGAGCAATTTTATTACTTGGTATTTACCCAAAAGATACAAACATAGTGATCTGAAGGGGCACCTGCACTCCAGTGTTTATAGCAGCAATGTCCACAATAACCAAATATGGAAAGAGCCCAAATGTCGTCAACAGATGACTGGATAAAGAAGGTGTGGTATATATGTACAATGGAATATCACTTAGCCATCAAAAAAAGTGAAATCTTACCATTTGCAATGACATGGATGGAACTAGAGGGTATTATGCTAAGTGAAATAAGTCAATTAGAGAAAAACAATTATACAATTTCACTCATATTTGGAATTTAAGAAACAAAACAGAAAATCATAGGGGAAGGTAGGGAAAAATAAAATAAGATGAAATCAGAGAGGGAGACAAACCATAAGAGACAACTATAGGAAACAAACTGAGGATTGCTGGAGGGGACATGGATGGGGGAATGGAGTAACTGGGTGATGGGCATTAAGGAAGACATGTGATGTAATGAGCACTGGGTGCTCTATGCACTGATGAATCACTGAACTCTACCTCTGAACTTAATAATACACTATATATTTATTGATTGAATTCAAATAAAATAAAAATTTAAAAAATAGCTGAAAATTTCCCTAGCCTGGAGAAGGAAATAGACATTCAGGTTCAGGAAACACATAGAACTCCAAACATGATGAATCTAAGGAGCTCCACATCAAGACACAGAACAATTAATGTGTCAAAAATTAAAAATGGAGAATCTTAAAAGCAAAAGAGAAAAGCAAACAGTTACAGATTAAAAAAAAATACACATAGGGCAATCAGTTGATTTTTCAGTAGGGACTTTGCAAGTCAGAAGGGAGTGTCATGATACATTCAAAGTGAAGATGAAAACACCTACACCCAATAATACTTTACTGGGAAAGTTTATTATTCAGGATTGAAGAATAGATAAACAGTTCCCCCAGACAAACAAAAGCTATAGGTGTCATCACCACTAAACTAGCCTTATAAGAAATCTTAAAGAGACTCCTTTAAGAATGCTGGGGTGGCTCAGTTGGTTAAGCGTCTGCCTTCAGCTCAGGTCATGACCCCAGAGTCCTGGGATTGAGTCCCACATCGGGCTCCTTGCTCAGCAGGGAGCTTGCTTCTCCCTCTGCCTGCCACTCTCCCTGCTTCTGCACTTTCTCTCTCTTTCATACACACACAAATAAATAAATAAATAAAATCTTAAAGAGAGAGAGAGAGAGAGACTTCTTTACATGAAAAAAAGGGGGGCATAACAAGAAGTAAGACAATAATGGAACTGAAAAATTTTACTGTACATATACACACACAGTAAAAGTAGTAGATCAATTACATATAAAGCTAGTACAAAGGTTAAAAGATGAAAGTAATAAAATAAATTCTATCTTAAAAATTAGTTAAGGGATGCAGAGATTTCTTTCAAATGTAAATATGAAATATGCATAAAATATGGAAAAAGGGGTAAAATGTAGTGCTTTCAGACTATGTTTAAACTTCAGTAAATCTCAACAATATGAATTGCTTCATACACAGAATGTTATATATGAACCTCATGGTAACCACAAACCATAAAACCTATAACTAATACACAAATATAAAGAGAAATAAAACCAAACATAATACTAAAGAAAGTCAATGGGTCACAAGAGAAGAGAGCAAGAGAAGGAGAAAGGAACAGAGAAGAACTACAGAAAAAACAAGAAGGCAATTAGCAAAATGGCAAAATAATTACTTTAAAGGTAAATAAATTAAGTGCTCCAATCAAAAGACATAGGATAAATGAATGGAAGAAAAACAACCAACAAACAAACAAAATCTATCTTTTGCCTAGAAGAGATTTGCTTCAGACCTAAAGATACATATAGACTGATAGTACAAAGATGGAAAAAGATTTTTCATGCAAATAGTGGTGGAAAAAAACCTGGGGTAGCAGTACTTATATCTGACAAAATATACTTTAAAACAGGCTGTAGGAGAAGACAATGGTAGTATATAATGCTAAAAGGATCAATCCACCAAAAGGATATAAAAATTGTAAATACGTATGCATCCAACATAGGAGAACCTAAACATTTGAAGCAGACAGAAAGGGAGAAATTCAGAGTAATACACTAATAGGAGATTTTAATAACCACTTACATCAATTGATAGATCACCTACATAGAAAATAAATAAGAAAACAGGGGCTTCGTACAGTTATTCTTTTCAAAATATTCCAAAAAATAGAAGGAATATTTCCACATTGATTCTATAAGGCCAACATTACCCTGATAGCAAAACCAGACAAAGACACTATAAAAAGAATAAAAGTATAGAGGTAAGATGGCGGAAGAGTAGGGGACCCCTTTCTCAGCCAGTCCCCTGAGTCAAGTTGGATAGGTACCAGACCAGCCTGAACATGCACGGAATCAGCCTGAGACGCAGGTAGATACATCTGGATCTCTACAAATGAACATCTCCAGGGCTGAGTATTGAGGTATGAAGCGGGGTGCCGTGAAACCGTGCACAGATATCAGAAGATAAATGGGAGGGGGAGGGAGCCTCCACGTTCGGGTGCTGGGAAGCGGTAGCCACCTGCACGGGGGAGTGGGCGGACTCTGGACTGGCACCCGCAAGAGAGCAGACAGATCGTGAGCCGGGGAACGCGCACGACCAGACTGATAACCGGAGCTCCGGTGCGCTCACTGGAACCACACTGAGACCGGGAACTCCGGGAGTGCACGGGGGCAGCTGGAGGCTGGCGGTATTAGAAACACAAAGGACAGAGACACGCCGGCCCTGGAAGTGAGGGCTGGGATGCCAGGTGTGGGGCGCACATCCCCGGACGCTGCAGGGTTTTTAGCAGCACAGACAGTAACAGAGTTAAAGTGGCCAACAGAGCTCAGTGGAGAGTGGACTGTGATCTCTCTGTTCCGAGACAGAGGTTAGGATGGCCACTGCTGCTCTGACTCTCAGAAGAGGCACAGAAAACTGCCAGGGGAAGCCGCCAGAGAACAAAAACCCGGAAATACCAGCTCACATTGTGCCCATCCCCAACGCCCCTCACAGGGTATGGGGCAACTCTACTCAAACAGGGTTTCCTGAATGTCGGCACGCCAGGCCCCTTGCCCAGAAGGCAGCCTGAAAAATCAGGAAGCCGACATCCCTAAGGTCCCTATAAAACAAGTGCACACTGACTGTGTCCTGGTCAATAACTTGGGCTCTGGGCAACCCCACAACCTTTCCTCATCACAATGATGAGAAGGAGAACTGATGGATATGGATATAAGCAAATTGTCAGAAATGGAGTTCAGAGTAACAATGGTCAAGATGATGTGTAGGCTTGAAAAAACCATTAATGAAAATATTAACAAGAATATAGAATCTCTAAGGGCAGAAATGAGAGTGAGTCTGGCGGAAATTTAAAATGCTATGAATCAAAGGCAGTCTAAACTGGATGCTCTGACAGCCAGGGTAAAAGAGGCAGAAGAACAAATTAGTGAATTGAAGGATGGGATGGTAGAAGAGAAAGTTAAAACAGAACCTTGCTTCAAAAAAATCCAATCTCAAGAATGTAGATTACGGGAGATTACTGACTCAATGAAACGTTCCAATGTCAGAATCATCGGCATCCCCAAGGGGGTGGAGAAAGAGAAAGGTCTAGAAGAGATATTGGAACAAATTGTAGCTGAGAACTTCCCTAATCTGGCAAAGGAAACAAGCATTCGTGTCCAGGAAGCAGAGAGGACCCCTCCCAAGGTCAATGAGAACAGACCTACACCATGTCACGTCATAGTGCAATTCGCAAATATTAGATCCAAGGATACAGTACTGAAAGCGACCAGGGGGAAGAAAATTCTTATGTATAGAGGGAAAAATATCAGAATAACATCAGACCTGTCTACAGAGACCTGGCAGGCTAGGAAAGGCTGGTAGGGTATTTTCAAAGCTCTATCTGAGAAGAACATGCAGTCAAGGATCCTTTATCCAGCAAGGCTGTCATTCAGAATTGATGGAGAGATAAGGAACGTCCAGGATCGGCAGAAATTGAAGGAATTTATAACCACCAAACCAGCCCTACAGGAGATATTAAGGGGGGTTCTAGAAAAGTAAAAAGGCCCCAAGAGTGATACAGAACAGAAATTTACAACCTATAGAAACAGACTTTACAGGCAACATGACATCATTAAAATCATATCTCTCAATAATCGCTCTCAATGTGAATGGCCTATACGCTCCCATAAAACACCACAGGGTTGCAGATTGGATAAAAAGACATGACCCATCCATTTGCTATCTGTAAGAGACTCATGTTGAACCAAAAGATGCATCCAGACTAAACGCGAAGGGATGGAAAACCATCTTTCATGCCAATGGACCTCAAAAGAAAGATGGGGTAGCAATTCTCATATCAGACAGATTAGATTTTAAACTAAAGACTGTAGTGAGAGATACGGAAGGACACTATATTATTCTTAAAGGATACATCCAACAAGTTGATATGACAATTATAAATATCTATGCCCCCAACAGGGGAGCAGTTGGATACATAAGCCGAATCTTAAGCAGAATAAAGAGACGTATAGATAATAATACATTAATAGTAGGGGACCTCAACATTCCACTCTTAGCAATAGACAGATCACCTAAGCAGAAAATCAACAAAGAAACAAGAGCTTTGAATGACATACTGGAACAAATGGACCTCATAGATATATATAGAGCACTACACACCAGAGCAAAAGAATACTCATTCTTCTCGAAAGCACATGGAACTTTCTCCAGAACAGATCATATACTGGGTCACAAAACAGGTCTTAACCGATACTGAAAGACTGAGATTATTCCCTGCATTTTCTCAGACCACAATGCTTTGAAACTGGAATTCAATCACAAGGAAAAATTTGGAAGAAACTCAAACACTTGGAAACTAAGAACCATTCTGCTCAAAAATGAATGTGTAAAGCAGGAAATTAAAAATCAGTTTAAACAATTTCTGGAGACCAAGGAGAATGAAAACACATCGGTCCAAAACCTGAGGGACACTGCAAAGGCAGTCCTAAGGGGAAAATACATAGCCATTCAAGCCTCACTCAAAAGAATAAAAAAATCTGAAATGCAGTTTTTATATTCTCACCTCAAGAAGCTGGAACTGGATCAGAAGAATAGGCCTAACTGATGCACGAGAAGGCAGGTGATCTAGATTAGAGCAGAGATCAATGAATTAGAAACCAGGAGCACAGTAGAGCAGATCAACAGAACTAGAACCTGGTTCTTTGAAAGAATAAATAAGATCGATAAGCCACTGGCCAGACTTATTCAAAAGAATAGAGAAAGGACCCAAATTAATAAAATTATGAATGAAAGGGGACAGATCACAACCAACACCAATGAAATAGGAAGGATCATTAGAAACTTCATCAACAGCTTTACGCCAATAAATTAAACAACCTGGAAGAAATGGATGCCTTCCTGGAAACCTATAAACAACCAAGACTGAAACAGGAAGAAATTGATTATTTAAACAGACCAATTAATTATGAAGAGATTGAAGCAGTGATCAAAAACCTCCCCCAAAACAAGAATCCAGGGCCTGACGGATTCCCCAGGGAATTTTACCAAACATTCAAAGAAGAAATAATACCTATTCTATTGAAGCTGTTTCAAAAAATAGAAACAGAAGGAAAACTACCAAACTCATTCGATGAAGCCAGTATTACCTTCATCCAAAAACTAGCCAAAGACCCCATCAAAAAGGAGAATTGCAGACCAATTTCCCTGATGAATATGGACGCAAAAATTCTCAACAAGATCCTAGCTAATAGGATCCAAAAGTACATTAAAAGGATAATCCATCAAGACCATGTGGGATTCATCCCTGGGATGCAAAGGTGGTTCAACATTCACAAATTGATCAGCGTGATAGATCATATCAACAAGAAAAGAGTCAAGAACCATATGATCCTCTCAACTGATGCAGAAAAAGCATTTGACAATATACAGCATCCTTTCCTGATTAAAACCCTTCAGAGTGTAGGGATAGAGGGTACATTCCTCAGTCTCATAAAAACCATCTATGAAAAGCCTACAGCGAATATCATTCTCAACGGGGAAAAGCTGGAAGCCTTTCCCTTAAGATCAGGAACATGACAAGGATGCCCACTCTCGCCACTATTATTCAACATAGTACTAGAAGTCCTTGCAACAGCAATCAGACAGCAAAAAGGGATAAAATGTATTCAAATCAGGAAAGAAGAATTCAAACTGTCTCTCTTCTCAGATGACATGATACTCTGTATAGAAAACCCAAAATACTCCACCCCCAAACTACTAGAACTTATAGAACAATTCAGTAATGTGGCGGGATACAAAATCAATGCTCAGCAATCAGTTGCATTTCTATACACGAACAATGAGACTGAATAATGAGAAATTAGGGAATCCATTCCATTTTCAGTAGCACCAAAAATCATACGTTATTTCAGAATTGACTTAACCAGAGACATAAAGAATCAATATTCTAGAAACTACAAGTCACTCTTGAAAGACATTGAAGAAGACACAAAAAGATGGAAAAAATATTCCATTTCCATGGATCGAAAGAATAAACATAGTTAAAATGTCTATGCTACCCAGAGCAATCTACACTTTCAATGCCATCCTGATCAAAATACTAATGATATTTTTCAAAGAACTGGAACAAACAGCCCTTAAATTTGTGTGGAACCTGGAAAGACCCCAAATCTCCAAGGAATTGTTGAAAAGGAAAAGCAAAGCTGGGGCATCACGTTGCAGGATTTCAAGCTATACTACAAAGCTGTGATCACCAAGACAGCATGGTACTGGCACAAAAACAGACACATACACCAATGGAACAGAATAGAGAACCCAGAAATGGACCCTCAGCTCTTTCGGCAACTAGTCTTTGACAAAGCAGGAAACAACATCCAGTGGAAAAAAGACAATCTCTTCAATAAATGGTCCTGGGAAAATTTGACAGCTATATATAGAAGAATGAAACTTGACCACTCTCTCACACCATACACAAAGATAAACTCCAAATGGTTGAAAGACCTTGATGTGAGACAGGAATCCATCAAAATCGTAGAATAGAGCATAGGCTGCAACCTCTTTGACATCAGCCATAGCAACTTTTTTCATGACATATCTCCAAAGGCAAGAGAAACAAAAGAAACAATGAACTTGCGGGACTTCATCAAGATAAAAAGCTTCTGCACAGCCAAGGAAAGAGTCAAAAAAACTAAGAGGCAGCCCACGGAATGGGCAAGATATTTGCAAGTGACACTACAGGTAAAAGACTGGTTTCCAAGATCTACAAGGAACTTTTCAAAGTCAATACACGAGAAACAAATAAATCAGCAAATGGGCAGAAGATATGAACAGACACTTCTCCAATGAAGACATACAAATGGCTAACAGACACATGAAAAAATGTTCAAAATCATTCGCCATCAGGGAAATTCAAATCAAAACCATCTTGAGATACCACCTTACACCACTTAGAATGGCAATAATGGACAAGGCATGAAACAACAAATGTTGGAGAGGATGTGGAGAAAAGGGATCCCTCTTACACTGTTGGTGGGAATGGAAGTTGGTACAGCCACTTGGGAAAACAGTGTGGAGGTCCCTTAAAAAGTTAAAAATTGAGTTACCCTATGATCCAGCAATTCCACTACTGGGTATTTACCCCAAAGATACAGATGTAGTGAAGAGAAGGGCCATATGCACCCCAATGTTCATAGAAGCATTGTCCAAAATAGCTAAATCATGGAAGGAGCTCAGTTGCCCTTCAACAGATGACTGGATTAAGAAGATGTGGTCCATACATTAAATGGAATATTACTCAGCCATCAGAAAGAATGATTACACAACATTTGCAGCAACATGGACAGGACTGGAGGAGATAATGCTAAGTGAAATAAGTCAAGCAGAGAAAGACAATTATCATATGATTTCACTCATTTATGGAACATAAGAAATAGGAAGATTGGTAGGAGAAGAAAGGGAAGAAAGAAGAGGGGGTAAACCCTGAGAAGGGGGAATGAACCCTGACAGACTGTGAACTCTGAGAAACAACCTAGGGCTTCATAGGGGAGGGGGTTGGGGGATTGGGGTAGGCCGGTGATGGGTATTAAGGAGGGCACATATTGCATGGTGCACTGGGTGGTATATGCAAATAATGGATCATGGAACATTGCATCAAGAACTGGGGATGTACTGTATGGTGACTAATATAACAAAATAAATATTATTTAAAATAAAAGAACAGCATGATGCTCTGAAATAGATGCAGAAAAAAAATCTGACAAAATACAGCATCCTTTCTTGATAAAAACCCACAACAAAGTAGGGATCAAGGGAACATAACTCAACATTGTAAAGGCATATATGAATGACCCACAGTTAATGTCATCCTCATGGGGAAAGACTGAGAGCTTTTCCTTTACAGTCAGGAACAAGAAAAGAATGTCCACTATCACCATTGTTACTTAACATAGTACCAGAAGTCCTAGCCTCAGGGTATCAGACAAAAAAACAAATAAGATCATCCAAATTGGCAAGGAAGAAATCAAAGTCTCACTAGTCACAGATGATGTGATAATCTATGTGGATTCCACCAAAATATTCCAAAAGTTAACCGAAGGATTCAACCAAAATATTGATAGAACTATTAAACTAATTCAGAAAAGCCACAGGATACAAAATCAACATACAGAAATCTGTTGCGTTTCTATACACTAATAATGAAGCAACAGAAAGAGAAATCAAGGAATCAATCCCATTTACGGCTGCACCAAAAACCATAAGATACCTCAGAATACACCTAACCAAAGAGGTAAAAGTTCTGTACTCTGAAAACTATAGAAAACTTATGAAGGAAATTGAAGAGGACAAAAGAAAGGGAAAACTATTCCATGCCCAGAGATTGGAAGAAAAAATATTGTTAAAATGCCTATACTACCCAAAGCAATCTACACATTTAATGTGATTCCTATCAAAATACCACCAGTGTTTTCATTGAACTAGAAAACATAATCCTAAAATTTGTTTGAAACCACAAAACATCTCAAATAGCCAAAGCAATCTCGAAGAAGAACAGCAAAGCTAGAGGCATCCGATTCCATAGTTCAAGCTATAGTGATCAAGAGAGTATGGTATAGGCACAAAAACAGACACACAGATCAATGAAACAGAATAGAAAATCCAGAAATGGACCCACAACCATATTGTCAACTAATCTTTGGCAAAGCAGGAAAGAATACCCATTGGAAAAAAGATAGTCTCTTTAATAAATTGTATTGGAAAAACTGGACAGCAATATGTTGAAGAATGAAACTAGATCACTTTCTTCCACCATACACAAAATAAATTCAAAATGCATGAAAGATTTAAAGGTGAGACAGGAAACTATCAAAATCCTGGAGGAGAACACAGGCAGCAACCTCTCTGACATTGGCCTTCTCAACTTCTTACTATACATGTCTCAGGAAGCAAGGGAAACAAGCAAAAATAAACTCTTGGGACTTCATCAAGATAAAAAGTTTCTGCACAGCAAAAGAAACAAAGACAACTTATGGAAATGGGAGAAGATATTTGCAAATGACATATCTGACAAAAGGTTAATATCCAAAATATATAAATAACTTATAATACTGAACACCCAAAAACCAAAAAATCCATTTAAGAAGTGGCCAGAAGACATGAAAAGACATTTTTTCCAAAGAAGACATACAAATGGGTAAGAGATGCATGAAAAGATGCTAGCATCACTCATTATCAGAGAAATACAAATCAAAATCACAATGAGATATGACCTCATAACTGTCAGAATGGCTACAATTAAGAACAAAGGAAACAACAGATGTTGGTAAGGATGTAGAGAAAGTAGAACCATCTTACACGGTTGGTGGGAATGCAAACTGGTGCAGCCTCTCTGGAAAACAGTATGGAGGTTCCTCAAAAAGTTAAAAATAGAACTACCTTGTGACTTAGCAATTGCACTACTAGGTATTTACACAAAGGATACAAAAATATTGATTCAAAGAGGCACATACTCCCTGATGTTTATAACAGCATTTTCAACAATAGCAGAATTAGGGAAAAAGCCCAAATGTCTATCAACTGATGAATGGATAAAGTTGTAATATAGTAGTATATATACACAGTGGAATATTACTCAGTCATAAAAAATATGAAACCTTGCCATTTGCAAGGATGGAGTTATAATGCATTATGGTAAGTGAACATGTCAGGTAGAGAAAGATAAATACCATATCATATCACTCATACGTGGAATTTAAGAAACAAAGCAGATGAATGTAGGGGAAGAAATAAAAGAGGGAATTGAAACATAAGAGATTCTTTTTTTTTAATGTTTCATTTAAGTAATCTCTCTACAAAATCTGGGGCTTGAAATCATGACCCCAAGATCTAGAGCCCCTGCTCTTTTTCCTGAGCTAGGCAGGTGCCCCAAGAAAGTCTTAAGTATAGAGAACAAACTGAGGTTTGCTGGCGGGGAGGTACGGTGGGGGGTGGACTAAATGGATATTGGGTATTAAGGAGGACAATTGTTGTGGTAAGTACTGGGTGTTATATGAAAGTGATGAATCACTAAAATCTACTCCTGAAACCAATATTTCACTATATATTAACTAACTAGAATTTAAATAACAACTTGAAACAACAACAACAAAAAGAACTGATATAACTCAACACCCAAAATACAAGTAGTCTAATTAAAAATGCACAGAAGGCATGAACAGACATTTCTGCAAAGAAGACATGCAGATGGCCAACAGACACAGGACAAGATGCTCAACATCACTCATCATCAGGGAAATGCAAATCAAACCACAATGAGATGTCACCTCACACGTCTCAGAATGGCTAAAATAAAAAATACCAGAAATGGGGGATGCCTGGTTGGCTCAGTTGGTAGAGCATGTGACTCTTGATCTCAGGGTTGTAAGTTTGAGCCCTACCTTGGGTGTAGAGGTTACTTAAAAGTAAAATCTTAAAAACAGAGCAAAACAAAAACAAAAACGAATAAACAAAAACAGAAACAAAAATTAAAAAAAAAAGAAAAAACAAAATGCCAGAAACAACTAGTGTTGCACTGTTGGTTCAGCCACTGTGGAAAACAATAAAATTAGAACTACCCTAAGATCCGGCACTCACACTCCTGGGCATTTACTCCCCCCAAAAAAAACCCCACAAAAATACAAATACAAATGGATACACATACTCTTACATTTATAGTGGCATTATTTACAATAGCTATGATATGGAAGTAGCCCAAGTTTCCATTGACAAATGAATAGATGAAGAAGGCATAAAAAGAATGAAATCTTTCCACTTGCAATGACATGGATGGAGCTAACGAGTATAATGCTAAGTGAAATAAGTCAGTCAGAGAAAGACAAATACCAGATTATTTCACTCATATGTGCAATTTAAGAAACAACAAATGATCAAAGTTAAAAAGAGAGAGAGAGAGGAAGGCAGAGAAAGACAAAGCAAGAAACAGATTCTTGACTGTAGAGAACAAACTGATGGTTACCAGTGTGGAGCTGGGGGGAAAGGATGGGTGAATTCATGATGGGGATTAAGAAGTGCACTTGTGATGAGCACTAGGTGATATATGAAATTGTTAAATCACTATATTGTATACCTGAAACCAATATAACACTCTATGTTAACTATATTGGAATTAAAATTTAAAAAGGAAACAATCCTATTTGCAGTAGCATCAAAATGCATAAAATACCTAGGAATAAATTCAATCAATGTAGTGAAAGTCCTATACTCTGAAAACTATAAGACAGTGATGAAAGAAATTGAAGATGACACAAATAAGTGGAAAAATATAATGTGCTCATGGATTGCAAGAATTAATATATTTAAAATGCCCATACTACCCAAAGCAATCTAAGATTCAATACTATCTCTACCAAAAAACAAAACAAAAACAAAAACAAAAAAAAGCAGAATTTTTAAAGAAATAAAACAAATAATCCTAAAATTTGTATGGAATCACTGAAGACCTTGAATAGTGAAAGGAATTTTAAGAAAGAAGAATAAAGTTGGAGGTATCATAATTCTACATTTCAAGATATAATACACAACTATATTAATCAAAACAATATTGTACTAGCACAAAACATTGACACAGGGATCAATGGGACAGAATAGAGAGCCCAGGATGACAAAGAAGGCAAGAATGGGGAAAATATATTCTCTTCAATAAATGGTGCTGGGAAAACTGGTCAGCTACATGCAAAAGAATGAAGCTGAACTACTTTGTTACACTATATACAAAAATAAATTCAAAATGGATTAAAGATCTGAAGGTAAGACCTGAAACCATAAAAGTCCTGAAAGAAAAAAGGAAATATACTCTTGGGCATCAGCCTTAGCAATATTTTTCTGGATATGTTTCCCCCGATAAAGGAAAGAAAGCCAAAAATAAACAATTAGGACTACATCAAAAGCTTTTGCACAGTGAAGGAAATCATCAACAAAATGAAATGACAACCTACTAAATGGGAGAAAATATTTGCAAATTTTATATTTAATAAGTGTTTATATCCGAAATATGTAAAGAACTCATACAACTAAACATCAGAACAATAAATAATCCAATTAAAACTAGTCAGAGGAAAAGGAATAGATAATTTTTCCAAAGACCTATAGATGGCCAAAGGACATGTGAAAAGATGTTCATCATCAATAAACTTGAAGGAAATGCTGATCAAAACCATGATAAGATATCACCTCACACCAGTTAAATGGCTAGTATCAAGAAGACAAGAAATAAGTGTTGGCAAGAATGTGGCAAACCAGCATGCACTATTAATGGAAATGTAAATATGTGCAATTAGTATAGAAAACATTATGGAAGGTTCTCAAAAAATTAAAAACAGAAAAACCATATGACCCAGTAATTCTATTCTTAGTATTTATCTGAAGAAAACAAAAACACTAATTTGAAAACATATATATACACTTATGTTTATTGCAGCATTATTTATAATAGCCAAGATGGGGAAACAACCTATGTGTCCATTGATAAATGGATAAAGAAATTGTAGTATACATACACAGTTGAATGTTGCTCAGCCTTAAAAAAAGAATGAAATCTTGCCATTCACAACAATATGGATGGACCTAAAAGTATTATGCTAAATGAGATAAGTCAGACAAAGAAACACAAATACCATATGATTTCACTTATATGTGCAATCTAAAAAACAAAACAAAACAAAATAAATGAACAACGAACCAACAAGAAGAACAACAAAACAGAAACAGACTCATAAATACCGAGAAAAAACTGAAGGTTACCAGAGGGGAAGGGAGTGAGGGTGAGATAGGTGACAGGAATTAAGAAGTACAAAGTTCCAGTTGTAAAATAAATACATCACAGTGATGAAAAGTACAGCAGAGGGAATATAGTCCATAACTGTGCAATAACTTTGTATGGTGACAGATGGCAACAACACTTACCATGATAAGCATTTCATAATGTATATAATTGCCCAGTCACTATGTTGTAATCCTGAAACTAATATGTGGATGTCAGTTATACTTCAGTAATGCAAAAGTAACTTTCAGAAAGAAGAATATTTTCATACTTTGGTATATATATAGCTCATAATTTGTAATTTACTATCTAAGCATAATATTCACTTAATATTTCAATGGCATTTTGTAATTTTTTCAACAATAGAGACAAAATAAGTCAGTTAATAACATTGTAATAGTAACATTTCAGAGAAAAACAACTAATAATTAGTCAAAATTAAATGAGGACCTAAAATTTCAATGAGACCGTTAATTAAAATAAAGAGTGGCAAGTCGCTGTCATAATGGTACCTGTGAATTGTGTGTGTAGATGAAAACTTTTATGAGATCAGAGGTATGCATACCCCTTGATCTTATAATAATCTTACTATTGACCACAAATAATACAGAGCAAAGTTAGGTAATTTCAGAACTGTGTCTATTGCTCAGCCACTATTTAGCTTATGTTTCTAAAGTCAAGATACTATTGGGCCCTTACCTTTAAGACTACTAATTTCCTCAAAAACGGTAATGAGAAAGGGATTCGCTTTTGTCCTGAATCCCTATTATCTCCTCCTATTATTTTTAGAGACAAGAAATAATCTGGAAAATTGTTTAGTGATTTCATCTTATATCAGTAAAGAGATACTCTTCTGGTCTTACAGCAGACAAAAGGGATGCCTGAAACCTCTTTATAAGAATTTCACTTGATTAAAAATATTTCTTGGTATATCCATATATACTAACATGGGACACTACTTTGAATATATTAAGTAAACGTGAAACACAATATTGACTGCTTTCAAATATCCAGCATATTGGTTCTGTATTTCAGCCTCTTTTATAGGAAGTTTTCAGTGATAGGACTATGTCTAGCCAATAGATTGTATATGAAAATGATGTGTGTTACCTCTGAGTACAGATAAGTAAAAGCCAAAATGCTTCTTAGGTATTTCTTATGCCCTGGTGCAGTAGCTTTTGAGTTTGTGTGTTCTGGATGGCCAAACTAAAATATGGAAAAACCCATTAAATCACATTGAACTGAAACATAATTGAGAAGTAAACATATGGTGCTAAGTCACTTCTCAGGGTGTGTGTCTTGCAAAAGCTAGTATGAATCATTCTTACAAATATTAAAATGAATGAATCAATTCATAGGAGAGCATTTAGCATATGCAACTACTTTGTATAGTATAATATCTAGAAATGGTCTTAAAGTATAAATTTAAACCTGTCAACAGTGATGAACACTTGCTTGTGGAAAGGTAGGGATTAAGAATGGAGATCAATGAAGGGTAGATAAAAATGAAAATAACAGACTTCCATTTTTAACTTCATACAAATTAATAAATTTTATTTTGTTTTACAATAAATACAAGCCACTTATTATATATTTAACTTATTTTGACAGAGCTTCTTACCACCATTTTTATAATATTAAAGACATTTATCATATGACTACGCTGCATACTTGAGATGTGAGGAAATAGGACTTTTCTGTATGAGAAGTCTAAGCAGAATTAAATAACTTGATTAAGCTCTGTGATGTCTACAAATAACAATATAAACCTAATCAAGAAGCAGAATTCTAAGCCATTTGAAAAGATAGTCTGGATCATTCCTACAAAATTAGAATATTGCAATGAATAGAAATTCTAAGAGAATGTGCATTTTCTGAGACCAAGCTTTGCAAAAATGTAACCCAAACTAACAGCAGTGAATGAGTCTTGCTAAAATGGCTTAGCATATAAATGATGAAGTTGACAATTTTAGATTTTACTTTCCTGAAAATCAAGTTTTGAAAATTCCCTAAAAAAATGTGAAACCAAGAAGAAAATACACACATAATTGTCTAGGACAAAAAACGGAATGGACTTGATCCATCTTTATGCTTGACAAATTCCCAAAATTCAGGGGAGATGGGCCTAATTGCTTTTCTTAGTATTGTGGCTCACAGAACTTTTAGAGAGAGAAGCAGGGCATTATAAGTCTTGGTTCAAATCTCTTTAAGGAACCCTTATATGCCAACATACAGAGATGTTAATTTTCTCTCTCTAAGGTAAGGGTGTGAAACACAGATGGGTTTTTACTTTCATTATGTTTCAAAATATTTTGTCATTTTCTACAGACACAGCATGTACCTTGCCAATGATGCCTTCACTCCAGTTTAAAGATTTGCTACTTTGAAAAAAATAAAGTTTTGCTACCTTGTATCACTTAACTAATTTAAAAATATATAAAATTGACATTTAAGAAGCAATTTCAACTCAGAAATAAAATCCTAAAATAAAGGAAATTCTGCTTTCAGAAAATATACCATTACCCTTTGAAACTTAGATGTGAATGTGGAAGGATTTGACTTCCTTCAGAAATGTTTTTCTCTGTTTTCATTGATATTCAACCCCTCTTCCTGGTAGGGAGAATTGAGCATCACCAGGAGAGCCTGGTTTTTTGTTTTGTTTTGTTTTTTTGAAGATTTTATTTATTTATTTGACAGAGAGACAGCCAGTGAGAAAGGGAACACAAGCAGGGGGAGTGGGAGAGGAAGAAGCAGGCTCCCAGAGGAGGAGCCTGATATGGGGCTCCATCCCAGAACGCCGGGATCACGCCCTGCATGGAAGGCAGACACTTAACAGCTGCGCCACCCAGGAACCCCTTGGAGAGCCTGGTTTTGAACCAAATGCAGTGACAGGGTGGGCTTTTGAAATTATTTTCTGTAACATTTTTTTTCAATTTAATGATATTTTTTAAGAACAAGAAACATGAAATCTATGTTCTTAATTTTAGGTGTACAGCATGGTATTGTTAATTATAGGTACAATGTTGTACAGCGGGTCTCTCGAATTTACTCATCTAGCTTAAGTAATCCATGTTAATCAGCAACTTTTCAGTTCCCCTCTCCCCAGACCCAGGAAACTACCATTCCATTCTTTGACCATTTTATATACTTCATATTAGGGAATCATGCAGTATTTGTCCTCCACAACAGGCTTATTTCACTTAACATAATGTCTTTAAGGATCATCCATGTTGTCACATATTGCAAGATTTCCTTCTTAAGGGCTGAGTAGCATTCTATTGTATATGTGTAGCACATTTTCTTTATACATTCACCCATCGATGCACATTTAGGTTGTTTCCATTGCTGGCTATTGTGAATAATGAACATGGGGTTGCTAATATCTCTTCTATATCTTGACTTCAATTCTTTTAGATAAACCCATTAGTGAGATTGATGGAGCATATGGTGGTTCTATTTTTAATTTTTTCACGAATCTCCATACTGTTTTTCATAATGGATACACCATTTTGCCTTCACATCACAATGTGCCAGTGTTTAATTTTTGCACATCTCATCAACAGTTTTTTTTTTGTTTTCTTTTTTTCCTTTTTAAAATAATAGTCATTTTTTTTTTAAAGATTTTATTTATTCATTCGACAGAGACAGAGACAGCCAGCGAGAGAGGGAACACAAGCAGGGGGAGTGGGAGAGGAAGAAGCAGGCTCATAGCAGAGGAGCCTGATGTGGGGCTCGATCCCAGAACGCCGGGATCACGCCCTGAGCCGAAGGCAGGCGCTCAACCGCTGTGCCACCCAGGCGCCCCTAAAATAATAGTCATTTTGATACATGTGAGGTGATATCTTGTGACTTTGATTTGCATTTCCCTGAAGATTAGTGACATCGAACAGATTTACTTATACTTATTAGCCATTTATATGTCTTCTTTGAAGAAATGTCCATTCAAGTCTTAGCTCATTTTTCAATCAAGTAATTATTTTTGTCTGTTTTTGTTTTTCGTATTTGGTTTCAGACACTCCTTCTATATTTTGGAAATTAACCCCTTATCAGATATACGACTTACAAATATTTTCTGCCATTTCCTAGGTTGCTCCTCCTAATTGCTTTCCTTGCTGTGCAGAGCTTTTTATTTTGATGTAGTACCACTTCTCTATAGTTGTTACTGTTGCTTATGCTTTCCTGTCAGATTCATGATTTCATTGCTAATACTGTCATGAAACCTCCCCATGTTTCCTTCTAGGAGTCCTACAGTCCAGCTCCTATGTTCAAGTCTTCAACCTCTTCTGAATAGATTTCTCTGTATGGTTTAAGACAAGTGTCCCATCCTTTACTCATTACACATTCTCAGCACCCTTGTTGAAGGTCAGACAACTGTACATGCGTGGATTTATTTTTAGGCTTTCCACACTGCTCTATTGGTCTACATGTCTATCTCCTTCCCCACACCATGCTGTTTTAATTACTGTAGTTTTGTAATATATTTAGAAATTAGGAAGTGTAATACCTTCAGCTTTGTTCTTGTCCCATATTGTTTTGACTATTCAAGTTCTTCTGTGGCTTCGTATGAACTTTAGAATTGTCTTCTTCTTTTTACTATTATTTTTAATGATAAATTCCATATATTTAAGGTGTAAATATGATGGTTTGATATATGTATGCATAGTGAAATGATTACTGCACTAAAGCTAATTACCATATCGTCTCACATAGTTATCATTTGTTGTGTGTATTGTGAGAGAAACTAAAATCTACTCTCCTAGAAAATTTCCAGAATTCAATACAATATTATTAACAATAACATCATGTTGTACATTGGATCTCTAGACTTATCTTACATAACTGCTACAACTTTGTACCCTTTGACCAACATCTTGTTTCTCTCACTCCCCATATTTGGTAACCATTGTTCTACTTTCTGATTCTATATATTTGTTCATGATTTTAGATTCTATACAAAATGAAACCATATATCTTGATTGAATAGTTCTGCCCATTTACATTTAAAGTAACTTTTAATAGAAAAGATATACTATTGGCATTTGTTAATTATTTTCTGTTAGCTTTGTAATTCTTTTATCTATTTTTTTCCTTCCTTGATGTCTTTTTTTTTTGATAAATTTTTGTATTAATGTTTTTTAATCCTTTCTTTCTTTGTGTAACTTGCTTAGGTATTTTCTTTGTGGTTACCATAGGCTTCTTATAGTCATAGCATTCCATTTTAAGCTCCTAAGAACTTAAGTTCAATCATATACTTAACACTTTTAATTCTCCCTCCTCCACATTGTGTTGTTGTTGTTGCAATTTACAACTCTTTATATTGTGCATCTATTATATTTTTGTTCTAGCTATTTTTAATACTTTTGTCTTTTAACTTCTATTCTAGAATTAAAAGTAATTTACTCACCATTACAGTATTACAGTATTTTGTATTTATATATTATCTTTACCAACAAGTTTCATTCTTTACTATCATGTTGGGGTTTTTGGGGGGGTTTTTTGTTTTGTTTTTTCTTTAGTATCCTTTTGTTACCTTTAACACTTCTTGTGAGATAGTCTAGTAGCCATAAAATCTTTCAGCTTTTGTTTGTCTGAGTATTTATCTCTCCATTTATAAAATATAGTTTTTCTGGATATAGTAGTATTGGTTGGTAAGTTGTTTCTTTCTAAACTTTGAATATATCATCCCACTCTCTTCTGGCCTGCAAGTTTTCTGCTGAAAAGCCACTGAATGTCTAAAGAGAGTCCCCTGTATGTGACAAGTTGCATTACTTGCAGAGCTACTTTACTTTTGTTATTTTTGATATTCTCTGTGGTTTTTGGTGATTTGATTATAACATGTCTTGTTGGTTTGTTTGGGTTCATCTTAATTTGTGTGTTTTGGGCATCGTGGATCTGGATGTCCACATTTTCTTTCCCAGATTTGGGGAGTTTTTATCCATTCTTTCTTTGAACAGACTTTCTGGTTCTTTCTCTCTACCTTTTCCTGCTGTGATGCTGTGATTCCCATAATGCATATATTGTTCTTTTTAATGATGTCCCATAAATCCCTTAATCTTTCTTTACTCGTTTTTATTCTTTTTTCTTTTTGCTTCCCTGACTGAACTGCTTCCAATGATTTATAATCTGAATTCATTCATCCTTTCTTTTGCTTCATCTACTCTGATTTTGAATCCTTCTAGTTAATTTTTCATTTCAGGTATTGTGTTCTTCAGTTCTTTGATTTCTATGTCATATGTTTTGATATTTTCTATCTCTGTTAAAATTCTGTTTGTTCATGCATAATTTTTTAAAGATTTATTTATTTGAGAGAGAGAGAGAGACAGAGAGAGAAAGCACATGAGTGGGATGGGCAGAGAGAGAGGGAGAGAGAATCTCAAGTGGACTCTATGCTGAGCATGGACCCTGAGATCATGACCTAAGCCAAAATCAAGAGTTGGACTTTTAACTTACTGCACCACCCAGGGGCCCCATTGTTCATGCATTATTTTCTTGAACTTGTTGAGCTTCTCTATGCCAATTATTTTGAATTCTCAGTCAGGTGAATCATAACCATATAATTCTTTTTTATTAACAGCAATTTCTGGAGATTTATCTTGTTATTTTTTTGGAACACATTTACCCATTTCTTTAATTTTCTTGGCTTTCTATGTTGGTTCCTGTGCAATAAACAAAGCAGGCACTTCTCTTGGTGTTCACAGACTGATATTTCCTATCCTCCCATTGGAGAAGCTAAAAGCTGAGTTATTTTCTCAACCATAGGGTACTGTGCTAACATTAGAGATTCTGGCAAGAGTAGGTCTCATATTTCCCTACTGACTTCAGTGGGTTGGTTTTCATGTTTGCCTAGGGTATAGATCCTTTCAATTAGTTTTTTGATTTCTCGCGAAGAGAATTTGGCCATGAATTGTTGCTGAATCAGTGTATTCATTTGGGTGGAGAGTGTTCAAGTCTTCCTACTCCACCATATGTTGATATCACTCTTATTTTATATACTTTGTTTTATTCAAGTATCTGAAATACCATGAAATAAAGATTTATAAACCAATTATACTAACATTCTGTGAACAGTTATCATTGACTTGATTAAAAACTAAAATATTAGCAAAATATTTTAATATTAAAGAAAATATATAAATATTACATTTATCTGAAATTTTTAAAAATTCTATCATTTTAATTTGTACATATTAACTTATATACTCATTTTTAATTGTTACAATCATAGTACACTCACTCCATGTACTATACTACTTTAATTTATTAGTCCATCATATACCTGTGAACAATTTCTATACCTCTTTCATAGTTTTTATTTATAATCATTAAATATCATCCTATCAAACATTTCAATTATTTTAAATGAAGTATCTGGCCTTCGGTATGAAGATGAAAACCATAGACTCAAATTCAAGATATGTTCTAATCCAATTTTTTTTAAAATTTCTAATTGTGTAAACATTTTAAAGTAGAAACACTTATGTCCAACTAATTCAAAACTTGGGTTTTGTTTTTTTTTTTCATTTTTCATTACAGAAATCATAGAAAAATACTCTGATTTGGGCTATTTCATTCATGAAGAGAGGTAATCTTAGTCATGGAGGAAGTCAGAAGTTATATAGTACAATTAGACTATAGAAAAGAACACAAAAGCAATAATAAAATAGTATGATGCTGCTTTACGTTTAATGCTTATCGCCTGCCTACAGATTCTAAACACTGCAGTTGTGTGGTGTTGTTTTTTTCCTGTAGTTACCAGTGTCTGTTTCTTACACAAAAGAAAGTGAGCTGTGACTCTTGATGTGTTGAGATCTGACACAGCGATCACAGTAGAAGGTTACTTGAACATTTAACTTTTCTTTCTTTCTTTCTTTCTTTCTTTCTTTCTTTCTTTCTTTCTTCTTTCTTCTTACTTTTTTTCTTCTTTCTTTTTAACATTTAACTTTTCAAAGGATGTTACCTAGCATCACTTCTCTCCTACTATTGTGGTAAATGTTCTCACAGTAGGGAGACATTTCATTTTTGTGTTTATAGAAATAAATCAAATCTATAAACATAACCTCTTCAAGGAGAATAAAGCCACATTTTCAACATGAAGTTTGATTTTATATTGACCACATATTATGGTATCTTACTGTATTTATGAGAGTCTAGGAAAAGCCAAAAACAGTATTCAATTCCCACATTCCCAGATATAGTTCAGCATGTTTTTCTCACCCTCACTTACCTTAGGCATTTACACTTTACTGGTACAGTGCACAATAAGCAAAACAGTGTGCTTTTACCAGAAACTGTCATGTGTTTTCTCCTTTTGTTTCCTAAATTATAATCCAGATCATGAAATAAAAATCTGAGGGTTTTCTTTAATCAATGATGATTGCTTGTCATTTACCTTCCGTATCCTTGCACTATGGTGAATCGTTTCACCTGCTGTCATAGTCTTACTCTGTCCACCTAATTCCTGGTCTGGGAAACAGACCAGCTCCAGATGAGCAGGTGGTGTAGGTGGAGCCCTGCAGGGATGTTGAATACCATGAACGTTCCAAGGAAATTCCACTTTCATATGGTGATTTATTCTGGCTATATAGCTAGATAATTTGTTCTCAGTCCCAATAAACCAGGGAAAAATAACTCTGAGCAAAATATAAATGATAGAAACAGAAACCAGATGCTCAAAACTTGAAGCATACTTGCCTCTTATTTCCTTGGACACATTTTGTCAATGTGATCTTTAATATAAAAATAAAACAACATATTCTAGTACATATTGTATCAGTAACTTCTTATTTTCCCTTTAGTTCTTAAGAAGCAAATTGATTTGACAGTATGCAAAATTTTCTATAGTATGCGCCTGGAAAGCTGAAGAAGTATCTGTGGTTCATTAGCCTCTGAAACTTAGATGTCTGTTTAACATGTCCATATCTGTAACCTTTTGAAGAGAAACAAGTCAGCCTTGACCTAACATCTGTCTAAGACATTAGCCGCTTTATAAATTATGTGTTATTCAAAAGAGCATATTGGATTATGTTTCTCAAAAAAATGCAGTATGCTTCTTGAAAATGAATATGTGTTGTGGTATTAAATGGACTGAACAGCACATTCACAATTGTTTTTGCCAGTGATCAGGGAAAAGATACAGGGCAACAAAAGAATCCTCAGAGCATACAAGAGTGAAATGTTTATCAGCAAAATGTTATCTGGCCCCTAGGCTTCTGCTCTTCATCTCATGACAGATACTCAATGAACAGAGTAAGTCTCTGAATAAAGACCAGGGAAAATCTTCTTTCTTAAAAGATTTATTTTATTTTATTTATTAGAGAAAGAGAGAGCATGATCAGGAGGAGGGACAGAGACAGAGGGAGAAGCAGACTTTCTGTTGATCAGGGAGCGCAACACAGAGTTTGATCCCAGGACCCTGAGATCATGACCTAAGCTGAAGGCAGATGTTTAACTGACTGAGCCACCCAGGTGCTCCCAGGGAAAATCTTCTTAAATCATCTGTGCACTTTGTTATATTTTTCTACATCATTACCAGTACAGCATAAGTTTTGCATTGGGAACAAAAGAATATAATGCCTCTATATTTTGGTGAGCCAAAAAGTAGAGTCTTGCCCTAGTAAGCTTAGAAATAACCAACCAGCTAGGGAATTAAAATCTCTGATAGAAGTAAACATGAGTAAGTTCTGAGCTTTTTCCATGGAGAATTCCAAATGTAGGTGGGCAAAGAATGATTCAGACTTAATTGTCTAGAAAATACGATGGCTATTTTACAAATGTTTAGATAAACTTGCCTCCCATTCTGTTTTTTTTTTTTAAGGCTGATATGTTTCTTTTGCCTCTATATACTAATGTCCATTTACAGAATATAAGTATTCTATCATCTTCTTTCATAATAGCTTTTTCCATAATACTTGTTTCTCTCAAAATAGTAGTAGTTATTCAAATCTTATATTTGTATAACTCCTGTAAGTTTTCAAATGAAACAAAATGTATTACTTTATTTGTAGAATATATGATTAATCATATCCAAATGGAATTTCACTATAAAATACTATAATAATTGCACTAGAAGATAAATAATATGGACTTTCTGAATACATTTGCCAAATTATTATATTATTATAAAAGCAATAAAATAAAAACACAAGTCTTTTTAAATATATGATCTAGATTTAATCTTTTTAAAAAGATTCTATTTATTTATTTAAGAGAGAGGGAGAGAGAGAGAAAGCAGGCGGAGGGGCAGAAGGAAAAACAGGCTTCCCGCTAAGTAAGGAGCCAGAGGACACAGGGCTAGGTCCCAGGACCCTGAGATCATGACCTGAGCCAAAGGCAGACATTCAACCAACTGAGGCACCCAGGCATCCTACATTTAATCTTTAATTAACATCAAGCAAAAAGGTTATGAGGCACAGTCTCAAATTTTACCTCTTTCAATTAAACTTGTATGACCTTGGTAAAGTACTTAAACTCTGTAACCTCATCTATTTTATACACACTGGGGATAACAGTGTGTACTTCACAGGACTGTAGTGAGGATTAAATAAGATAATGGACCCAGAAAAAATTGTATGTAGTAGATCCTTAGTAAATGCATAGAAATTTCTAATTTACAAAAAAATCTAAGAAAATAGGTATATTAAGAAAATATAAAGTAAAAAGGTCAGTTAAAGAAAGCACAAATGATTCACAAACTTAACCTTTCTAAATCAATGCTCTATAAATCCACATATCAGATGATTCTGGTTAATTTCCTCTACCATTGTGTTTAATGTGTCCTCATTTTAATATTCATTTCAACCCAGAATCACTTTTAAATCTTTTTTTTTTCCCCCTGAGTAGGCAACTCTATAACTCTTCCTCCTAAAAGGCTGGCATTTCATTTGTTTACATAGGAAGAGTTTCAAGACAGTTACAGTGTTTATAAAAAGCTGAGTTTCCTTTTGGTTGATATATTGACAGCAGTAATGCACGCAATGGTTTTGTAGGTTTTTTTTTTTTGTACCCACAAATTTTCCTTTTCCAAATCTAAATATGGATTGGTTCTTGTTTATCTTTCAGTGTTTTTCTATGGAAAAAAATACATACTTTATAAAAAGGACGTTTATGAATTACAGTACTGTCAGGGAACGATTGAAAACCTCTCTTTTTCTTTTCCATTTAATATGATCTATCTTCCTGCAATACTGTGGGGAAAACAGAGGATAAAGGCAAAAGAGAATGTTTTTAAAAGACTACATAAATTTTTAATATTCAAGTTGAACCATATCTTATTCTACAAGATTTACATAAAAGAAGACCTTCCTTGTCCTCAGCAACTCATTCCCCTGCCTAATAGCACAATGAAGGTAAAATCTCTTCCTCAAAACTTGGTTTGTTTTCTCTAAACCTATCATATTTTTCTTGTTAGTTTGTGAAGTGTACAGGTAGCAAGCATAATACAAAGTGATAAGTATTGCAATGGAGATAAAACCAGCAAAAGCTACATCACAAAACAAAGTTAAAATGTACTCATAAAGAATACAGTCAATATCTTAATAGCAATGTAACGGGATAGATGGTAGCTACACTTGTGGTGAACATAGCATAACTTGTAAACTTGTTAAATCACTAAGTTGTACACCTGAAACTAATGTAGTATTGTGTGTCAACTATACTCAAACAAACAAACAAAAAATATTTATTTAGGAAAAAATGGTCACTTTATACTTTATTCCAATTATATTAATACTGGTTTGAGCCCACATCTCAAAATTGCCATAAACTCATTACTCTATGTAGGATTTCTCCATCTCCTAAATGCATCAAAGTTCAAACAGATTTCCACAGTCTAAATGTGGGGGTTCAGCTCTACTTCACAGTCATGGAGAGACACAGATCTGCAACTGGAATCTATTATTCAGTAAAATGTTGTGACTATTGACAATGCATCCTGCCCATCTTGACTGTTGATTCTTTTACTCACTCAACAAATATTATTAATTGATGTTATGTTCCAAGTACTGTTTTAGATGCTGGAAATACAGCAGCTAGAAAAACAAAGGTGTTTGGTTTTACAAACCTTACATTCCATTGACAATAATAATTATTTAATGTCAGATAGTATTTATATATATAAGTATATACACTCTGTCCAATGAAGAAAAAATATTATCCCAAAGTGATAAATGAGCAAAGTGAAACACAAACATGTTAAATAATTTGCCCAATTTTCCATAGCTAGTAAGGGATTGATTTGAACTCACACAATCTAGTTCCAGAATGAATGATTATAACCATTACATTATGATGTTTTGTTGCCTTATCAGTTCTGTCCAAAATTTTCCTTTGAGCCCAATTATTAGGGCAAGGGCACTATGTCATCCTGAATCTTCAGTAGGAAACAAGCCTCTTCCTTAAAAGCCAACGGAGGCCAAAAGCAAGCAGATGTCCAGTGTTGTGTCTCTTACTACCCACTTCTAGAGGCACTAGCTCCACTAAGGCCACTGGCTCTAGATTGGTTTGGGCATTCATTCCTTGTGGCTCTTTTTCTCCTAAATGATCTGCATAAGCTTTACCTTACAACTTTTTAAGCAGAATTGACCTTGGAAAATAGAATATCCATCACAGCACTTAATGTCAATATCCCAGCTGCCCCAGGAGGCCCAACCTACCCGTCATAAACAGTACAACCTCTTTCATTTTCTAAACAGTAAACTATCTTCAATATCTCTTGGGTACTTTATTTTCTTGTGGATTAAGCAATGACTTTCTTTAATTTTCTCTATATAAGTAAAAACAAATAAAATAGTAATGGGACATCTCTGTGAATTGTTGTGCTGTGTAGGAAAAAAGCATAGAGTTAAAGTTGATTACAACATCAGAATAAAACTTGTAGAGAAAGAAATCTTTGACCATGGACTTGGGGGATAAATAAGAATTTTCAATTTGTGGAAGGGGAAGCAAAACAGGTCAAGAAAGACAATGAGTCATCGTTGTTGGCCAATAGTTTGATAAGACTTTCTCCTTTGCTTCTGCAGCACTGTGTATATGTTTCTATTATAAAACCTATGAAATATATGTAATTATTAAGTTACATCTCTGTTTTGCTTGATATAATCTCAGATTATGGGATCAAGGATTATAACTTTATTATTTTCCTACATGAAAGCCAGGCAAATAGGCATGCAGTAAACATTTGTGTTAAAGGATGAATAAATTGATATTGTTAGAGAATACATAGTATGGTAAGAGATACAGAAGAATAGTGGATAGAAACAGTTCTGAATACTAAGACCTGAAGGGGTTGTGAAATACTTTATAGCAAGAATTTGTGTCTTCTAGGCCAGTGATTCTCAAAGTCTTGTTTGTGGTGCCATAGGGCTTTTTGAGACTCTTTCAAGACATTCATAAAGTCAAAACTATTTTTGCAATAGTGCTAAAACAATATATTAAGTTTTCCTCTTATTCCCTCATGAGATCACAGTGAAGTTTTCCAGTCTACATGACCTTCAATGAAATCATTATTTTGATGGAAATTGCAGTGTGAATTTATGTATTCTTATTTTAAAAATGTCTTCAGTTTTACTTTTTAATATAGTACATGGAGATAGACCCACATAATCCGCATGAGCAAAAGTTGCTTGAGTTCCTCAATAATTCATAGGAGCATAAAATTCCTGAAACCAAAAATGTTGAGTATTATTGTTCTGGGTAAATGATTAAATTTTTGAATGGGATGATGATATAATTATGTCAGTACTATTTTGCTATGCATTTAGTAGAGGTAAGACAATTAAGACTTATGGGCCTAAAAAATCCATTATCTATATATTTTCATGTCTTAACTGTGTAGTTACATTTTACTTGTTTTTAAAGAAAATTCAATATGGTCATGTTAGATGCAGCTTTGAAATACCATCCATGACCATAAACTCAAGTGAACTAAACATTTAGCCATTATCTTTTGATTAAATTTGGTTTACTCTGCCCTTAGAATAGAATAAAATTTCCCTTTAGGAATGTGACTCTGGGTAAAGAAGGTAGTTGTCTATACTCATAAGTACTACATCGAACTATACATGTTTTATGGTAACAAAGGAAGCTGGTGATATATTTAGCTGCCCACACTATAGCATTAATGAGTCTTGCTATCCAGTCTGAACAAATTTAAAGTACTTTGTAGCAGTTACTCCAAAGTGCTTTATGCTCTCTGGTGACCATTTGAAACTTCACGGGGTTTTTTGTTTGTTTGTTTTCTTGGTTTTTTTGTTTTCTTTTTGATAGATTCCTTACCTCAAAAACTTTATATTTGGTTAACTTTGAATAAGCAGAATCTAATTTTAAGTGCTATCATATTTTGGCTGCCATTTGGGAACTTCTTAGCCTGATAACAATAGGGTGCTTGCTATGTAATATTCATTTCCTGAACTCATTTTCACCTCACTTGGATACTTTTAATTTTCCATTTTCTCTTAATGTATGAGCCAAAGGTGCCATCCAAGTCAGTATCAAAAAGAGGGCAGAGAACACACCCTGTTGTGAAGATTTTTTTTTCTTGTGATGAGGACTTTTATTTTTATTTTTTTAATAATAATATTTTTATTATATTATTTTAGTCACCATTCAGTACATCCCCAGTTTTTGATGTAAAGTTCCATGATTCATTACTTGCGTTTAACACCCAGTGCACCAATTAAAAGTGGTGGATGGTAAAAGCATATCTGGGGTTAAAAGACCAGTTCCATTGGTCTATGTATGTTATACAAATGAGTCAGCTAGATCTTCCTGCCTGCCATCAGACTGCTCTAGAAGAAGGGTTAAAGCATGGGCACTGTTCTAAGGCATCCAGGAAACTGACCGTGCCCAAAGGGAAGGTTTTCAAAGCTCCAGTCATGACTACAAGATGATGTCTCAAAGATTTAACCACAGGAATGCCATGGGACTAACCAATCAGAAAGGATGATAGCTTTGGTACTGAAACAGGGTCATGGAGAACCATCTGCTTGCTAGGCCTTAAACTTTTAGTTTCTGGATAATCGGGAGTCCAAGAAGTCCTGGGAAAGGGGCCAGGGAGCCTGTAGCTGTGGCAGGAGCTTTTTACCAAATGGTGTAGAAGTAGATTACATTTTAACCCTACATGACTGAACTAGTTTATACTGACTGAACACCAACATAACTAAAGCCTTTTTGTCTAGGAATCTCCCATCAGGGTGTTTTGATTTGTTTTGTTTAATATTTTTTTTAATTATATTATGTTACTCACCATACAATACATCCCTGGTTTCTGATGTGAAGTTCGATGATTCATTAGTTGATTATAACACCCAGTGCACCATGCAATACGTGCCCTCCTTACTACCCATCACCAGTCTATCCCATTTCCCCACCCCCCTCCCCTCTGAAGCCTCAGTTTGTTTCTCAGAGTCCATAGTCTATCATGCTTCATTCCCCCTTCTGATTACCCCTCCTTTTTTTATCCCTTTCTTCCCTACCGATCTTCCTACTTCTTATGTTCCATAGATGAGAGAAATCATATGATGATTGTCTTTCTCTGCTTGACTTATTTCACTTAGCATTATCTCCCCCAGTGCTATTCATGTTGCAGCAAATGTTGACAAATCGTTCTTTCTGATGGCTGAGTAATATTCCATTGTATATATGGACCACAACTTCTTAATCCAGTCATCTGTTGAAGGGCATCTCGGTTCCTTCCACGATTTAGCTATTGTGGACAATGCTGCTATGAACATTGGGGTGCATATGGCCCTTCTCTTCACTACGTCTGTATCCTTGGGATAAATACCCAGTAGTGCAATGGCTGGGTCATAGGTTAGCTCAATTTTTACCTTTTTAAGGGACCTCCAGCCTGTTTTCCAGAGTGGCTATACCAATTTGCATTCCCACCAACAATGTAGGAGGGATCCCCTTTCTCCACATCCTCTGAAGCAATTGTTGTTTCTTGCCTTGTCAATTGTTGCCATTCTAACTGGCATAAGGTGGTATCTTAGTGTTGTTTTGATTTGAATTTCTTTGATGGCTAATGATTTTGAACATTTTTTCATGTGTATGTTAGTGATTTGTATGTTTTCATTGGAAAAGTGTCTGTTCATATCTTCTGCTCATTTTTTTATTTGTTTATTTGTTTCTCGTGTATTGAGTTTGAGACGTTCTTTGTAGATCTTGGATACCAGTCCTTTATCTGTAGTGTCCTTTGCAAATATATTCTCCCATTCAATGGGCTGCCTCTTAGGTTTTTGGCTGTTTCCTTGGCTGTGCAGAAGCTTTTTATCTTGATGAAGTCCCATAAGTACATTTTATCTTTTGTTTCTCCTGCCTTTGGAGATGTGTCATGAAAAAGGTTGCTTTGGCCAATGTCATAGAGGTTGCTGCCTATGTTCTCCTCTAGAATTTTGATGGATTCCTGTCTCACATCGAGGTCTTCCATCCATTTGGAGTTTATTTTTGTGTATGGTGTGAGATAGTGGTCAAGTTTCATTCTTTTGCATGTAGCTGTCCCATTTTCCCAGCACCATTTATTGAAGAGACTGTCTTTTTTCCACCAGATGTTTCTTCCTGCTTTATCAAACATTAGTTGACCAAAGAGCTGAGGGTCCATTTCTGGGTTCTCTATTCTGTTCCATTGGTCTATGTGTCTGTTTTTGTGCCAGTACCATGCTGTCTTTGTGATCACATTTGTAGTACAGCTCGAAATCCGGCATTGTGATGCCCCCAGCTTTATTTTTCCTTTTCAACAGTTCCTTGGAGATTCAGGGCCTTTTCTGGTTCCATACAAATTTAAGGACTCTCTGTTCCAGTTCTTTGAAAAATGTCCTCGGTATTTTGATCGGGATAGCACTGAAATTGTAGATTGCTCTGGGTAGCATGGACATTTTAACTATGTTAATTCTTCCGATCCATGAGCATGGAATATCTTTCCATCTTTTTATGTCTTCCTCAATGTCTTTCAAGAGTGATTTATAGTTTCTAGAATATAGGTCTTTTACATCTCTGGTTAAGTTAATTCCAAGGTAATGTATGATTTTTGGTGCTATTGTAAATGGGAAGGATTCCCTAATTTCTCTTTCTTCGGTCTCGTTATTCGTGTATAGAAATGCAACTGATTTCTGAGCATTGCTTTTGTATCCCGCCATGTTACTGAATTGCTCTGTAACTTCTAATAGTTTGGGAGTGGATTCTTTTGGGTTTTCCATATACAGTATCATGTCATCTGCGAAGAGAGACATTTTGACTTCTTCTTTGCCGATTTGAATACCTTCGATCCCTTTTTGTTGTCTGATTGCTGTTGCAAGGACTTCTAGTGCTATGTTGAATAATAGTGGCGAGAGTGGGCATCCTTGTCGTGTTCCTGATCTTAAGAGAAAGGCTTCTAGCTTTTCCCCAGTGAGAATAATATTTGCAGTAGGCTTTTCATAGATAACTTTTATGAGATTGAGAAATGTACCCTCTATTCCTACACACTGAAGGGTTTTAATCAGGAAAGGATGCTATATTTTGTCAAATGTTTTTTCGGCATCAATTGAGAGGATCATATGGTTCCTGAGTCTTTTCTTGTTGATATGATGTATCACGCTGATTGATTTGGGAATATTGAACCATGCTTGCATCCCAGGTATGAATCCCACTTGATCATGATGGATAATCCTTTTAATGTACTGTTGGATTCTATTAGCAAGTATCTTGTTGAGGATTTGAACGTCCATATTCATTATGGAAATCGGTCTGTAATTCTCCTTTTTGATGGGCTCTTTGCCTAGTTTGGGGATCAAGGTAATATTGGCCTCATAGAATGAGTTTGGTAGCTTTCCTTCTGTTTCTATTTTTTGAAATAGCTTTAGGAGAATAGGTATTATTTCTTCTTTGAATGTTTGGTAGAATTCCCCAGGAAAACCGTCCGGGCCTGGAGTTTTGTTTTTTGGAAGGTCGTTTATCACTGACTGAATTTCTTCATAATTAATTGGCCTGTTTAAGAAATCAAATTCTTCCTGTTTCAATCTTGGTAGTTTATAGGTTTCCAGGAAGGATTCCATCTCTTCCAGATTGCTTAGTTTATCAGCATATAGCTGTTGATAAAAATTTCTAATAATCCTTCCAATTTCAATGGTGTTGGTCGTTACCTCTCCTTTTTCATTCATAATTTTAAGAATTTGGGTTCTTTCTCTTTTCTTTTGGATGAGTCTTGCCAGTGGTATGTCAATTTTATTGATTTTCTCAAAGAACCAGCTTCTAGTCCTGTTGATCTGCTCTACTGTACTTCTGGTTTCTGATGCATTGATTTCTGCTCTAATTTTGGTCAACTGCTTCCTCGTGTGTGGATTAGGCCTGTCCCTCTGTTGCTGTTCCAGCTTCTTGAGGTGAGAATATAAAAACTGCATTTTAGATTTTTCTATTCTTCTGAGTGAGGCTTGGATGGCTATGTATTTCCCCCTTAGGACTGCCTTTGCAGTGTCCCATAGGTTTTGGACCCTTGTGTTTTCATTCTCGTTGGTCTCCATAAATTGTTGAAGTTGGGTTTTGATTTCCTGGTTTATCGAGTCAATCCTGAGCAAGATGGTTCTTAGTCTCCAAGTGTTTGAGTTTCTTCCAAATTGTTCCTTGTGGTTGAGTTCCAATTTCAGAGCGTTGTGGTCTGAGAATGTGCAGGGGATAATTTCAATATTTTGGTATCAGTTGAGACCTGTTTTTTGTCCCAGAACATGGTCTATTCTTGAGAATGTTCCATGGGCATTAGAATAGAATGAGTATTCTTTGGTTCTGGGGTGTAGTGTTCTATATATATCTATGATGTCCAACTCATCAAGTATGGCATTCAAAGCCTTTGATTCTTTGCTTAGTTTTTGCCAGGGTGTTCTGTCTATTTCTGATAGTGGAGTGTTGAGGTCCCCTACTATTAATGTATTTTTATCTATATGTCTGTTTATTCTGGTTAAGAGTTGGCTTGTGTATCTTGGTGCTCCCCTGTTGGAGGCATATATATTTATAATTGTCATATCCACTTGTTGAATACTTCCTTTAAGAATAATATAGTGCCCTTCTGTGTCTCTAACTATAGTCTCTAGTTTAAAATCCAATCTATCTGATATGAGAATTCTTACCCCAGCTTTCTTTTGAGGTCCATTTGCGTGAAAGATGGTACTCCATCCCCTTACTCTCAGTCTGAATGCATCTTTGGGTTCGAAATGAGTCTCTTGTAGACAGCAAATGGATGGGTCATTTCTTTTTATCCGATCTGCAACCCTGTGGCCTTATGGGAGCGTTTAAACCATTTACATTGGCACTAAGAAATGAGAGGTAGAATTTTAATGATGCCATGTTGCCAGTAAAGTCTTTGTTTGTATTGGCTGTGACTTTCTTTTCTGTATCACTCTTGGGGCCTTTTTACCTTTATAGAACCCCCCTTAATATCTCCTGTAGGGCTGGCATCGTGGTTACGAAACTGGTTAATGACTAGCGATTCTGAAATGTCTTTATTTCTCCATCAATTCTGAATGACAGCCTTGCTGGATAAAGAATCCTTGGCTGCATGTTTTTCTCTGAAAGAGCTTTAAAAATGCCCCCCCCCCCCAACGCTTTCTCTCATTCCAGGTCTGTGCAGACAGGTCTGACGTAATTCTGATGTCTTTGCCTTGGTACGTGAGAAATTTCTTTGCCCTGGCCACTTTCAATACTGTATCCTTGGATCTAATATTTGCAAAATGCACTATGACGTGACGTGGTGTAGGTTTGTCATGGTTGAGCTTGGGAGGGGTCCTCTCTGCCTCTTGGACATGAATGTTTGTTTCCCTCACTAGATTAGGGAAGTTTTCAGCTACAATTTGTTCAAATATCTCTTCTAGACCTCTGTTTTTCTCCACCCCCTCGGGGATGCTGATGCTTCTGACATTGGATCATTTCATTGAGTCAGTAATCTCCCGTAACCTACATTCGTGGGCGTGGATTTTTTTAAGACCAGCTTCTATTTTCATTTTTTCCTCTACTAACCCATCCTCCAATTCACTGATACGTTCCTCTGCTTTGGTGACCGTGGCCATCAGAGCCTCTAGTTTTGCCTGCATTTGGCTCATAGAATTTTTAATTTCTGTCAGATTCGTTCTCATTTCCATCCTTAGGGATTCTATATTCTCAGTAACCTTTTCGTTAATACTTTTTTCAATTCTACTCATCATTTTGACCATCGTTACCCTGAATTCCATTTCTGATAATTTGGTTACATCCATATCCATTATTTCTGTGGCACAGGCCACAGACTCACTTTCTTTTCTTTGCTGCGGGGGCTTCTCCTTCTTGTCATTCTGATGAGGAGAGGTTGCAGGGTTGTCCAGAGCCCAAATTATTGACTGGGTCCCAGGCCGTGCCCCTTGTTTTACAGGGATCCTGGGGATGTGGGCTTCTTCTTTAAAGTTAAAGATTTTATTTATTTATATGTGGCAGAGAGCCAACCAGCGAAAGAAGGAACACAAGCACGGGAGTGGGAGAGGAAGAAACAGGCTCCCAGAGGAGGAGCCCGATGAGGGACTCCTTTCCGGAACGCCGGGATCACGCCCTAAGCTGAAGACAGGCGCTCAATGACTGCGCCACCCAGGCACCCCGGGTTGTGGGCTTCTTGATTTTTCAGCCTGCCTTATGTGTTCTGGGGGAGGGGCCTGCCACGCTGATACTCAGTCAACCCTGTTTGGGTAGAGTCTCCATGTCCTCTGTGAGGGGGGATGGGGATGGGCACGCTGTGAGCTGGTATTTCCAGGCTTTTGTTCTCTGGTGGCTTTCCCTGGCGGTTTGCTGTGGCTCTTCTGAGAGTCAGAGCAGCAGTGGCTGAGTTTCAGCCTCTGTCACAGAACAGAGGGACTGTGGCCCGTTCTCCACTGGTGTTATGGCCACTTTAACTCTGTTTCTGTTGGCGCTGCTCAACCCTGCAGCGTCCGGGGATGTGCGCCCCACACCCTGCGTCCCAGCCCTCACTTCCAGGGCTGGCGCATCTCTGTCCTTTGTGTTTCTAACCCCGCCAGCCGCCAGCCGCCCCCTTGTGCTCCCGGATCTCCGAGTCTCAGTCTATTTCCGGTGAGCACACCGCGATTCTGGAGTTCCGTGAGAAGCCTAGTGGTGCGTGCTCCCGGCTCACCAGTCTCAATCCACTCTCTCACGAATGCCATCCACTCCCCTGTGCAGGTGGCTACCACTTCCCTGCGCCCAAACACAGTGGCTCCCTCCCCCTTCCGTTTATCTTCCGATATCTGTGCTTGGTTTCATGGCTTCCCGCTTCGTACCTCAATACTCAGCGCTGGAGATGTTCATTTGTAGAGATCCAGATGTATCTTCCTGTGTCTCAGGCTGATTCCATGGTTGTTTAGGCTAGTCTGGTACCTATCCAGCTCGACTCAGGGGACCAGCTGTAAAAGGGGTCCCCTACTCCTCTGCCATCTTAACTCCTCTTTTATCAGCCAGAGACCCAACAGCGGCGATCGCTGGCTCCATCGAAGTCCTCATTTTTTCTTTTGTTTCTCTTGCCTTTGGAGATCTGTCATGAAAAATATTGCTGTCAAAGAGTTGCAGCCTACGTTCTCCTCTAGGATTATGATGGATTCCTGTCTCATATCAAGGTCTTTCATCCATTTGGAGTTTATCTTTGTGTATGGTGTGAAAGAGTGGTCGTTTCATTCTTTTGCATGTAGCTGTCCCATTTTCCCAGCATCATTTATGAAGAGACTGTCTTTTTTCCACCAGATGTTTTTTCCTGTTTCATCAAAGATTAGTTGCCCAAAGAGCCGAGGGTCCATTCTGTTCTGGGTTCTCTATTCTGTTCCATTGGTCTATGTGTCTGTTTTTGTGCCAGTACCATGCTGTCTTTGTGATCACCGCTTTGTAGTACAGCTCTAAATCCAGCATTGTGATACCCCAGCTTTGTTTTTCCTTTTCAACAGTTCCTTGGCAATTCAGGGCCTTTTCTGGTTCCATACAAATTTAAGGACTATTTGTTCCAGTTCTTGAAAATGAAATGAAAAATGTCATCAGTATTTTGATCGGGATAGCATTGAAAGTGTAGATTGCTCTGGGTAGCATGGACATTTTAACTATGTTAATTCTTCCGATCCATGAGCATGGAATATTTTTCCATCTGTTTGTGTCTTCTTCAATGTCTTTCAAGAGTGACTTATAGTTTCTAGAATATAGATCCTTTACGTGTCTAGTTAATTCCAAGGTAACGTATGGTTTTTGGTGCTATTGTACATGGGATGGATGCCCTACTTTCTCTTTCTTCAGTCTCATTATTCGTGTATAGAAATACTGATTTCTGAGCATTGATTTTGTATCCTTCAACATTACTGAATTGCTCTATATCTTCTAATAGTTTGGGAGTGGATTCTTTTGGGTTCCATATAGAGTATCATGTCATCTGTGAAGAGAGTTTGACTTCTTCTTTGCCAATTTGAATACCTTTGATCCCTTTTTGTCATCTGATTGCTGTTGCAAGGACTTCTAGTACTATGTTGAATAATAGCGGTGAGAGTGGACATCCTTGTCGTGTTCCTGATCTTAAGGGAAAGGCTTCCAGCTTTTCCCCATTGAGAATGATATTTGATGTAGGCTTTTCATAGATGGTTTTTATGAGATTGAGGAATGTACCCTCTATCCGTACACTCTGAAGGGTTTTAATCAGGAAAGGATGCTGTATTTTGTCAAATGCTTTTTCTGCATCTATTGAGAGAATCATATGATTTTTGGCTTTTTCCTTCTGGATAAAATCTAAGACACTGATGAACTGGCGAATGTTGAACCACCCTTGCATCCCAGGGATGAATCCCACTTGGTCATGATGGATAATCCTTTTAATGTACTGGTGGATTCTGTTAGCCAGGATCTTGTTGAGGATTTTGGCATCCATATCCATTATGGAAATCGGTCTGTAATTCTCCTTTTTGATGGGGTCTTTGCTTGGTTTGGGGATCAAGGTAATACTGGCCTCATAGAATGAGTTTGGTAGCTTTCCTTCTGTTTCTATTTTTTGAAATAGCTTTAGAAGAATAGGTATTATTTCTTCATTGAATGTTTGGTAGAATTCCCCAGGAAAACCGTCCAGGCCTGGAGTTTTGTTTTTTGGAAGGTTGTTTATCACTGACTCAATCTCTTCATAATTAACTGGCCTGTTAAAAAAATCAATTTCTTCCTGTTTCAGTCTTGGTAGTGTATAGGGTTCCAGGAAGGCCTCCATCTCTTCCAGACTGCTTAATTTATTGGCATAAAGCTGTTGATAAAAGTTTCTAATAATCCTTCCAATTTCATTGGTGTTGGTTGTGACCGTTCCTTTTTCATTCATAATTTTATTAATTTGGGTCCTTTCTCTATTCTTTTGGATACGTCTTGCCAGTGTTCTGTCAAATTTTTTAATTCCCTCAAAGAACCAGCGTCTAGTTCTGTTAATCTGTCTACTGTACTCCTAGTTTCTAATTCATTGATTTCTGCTCTAATCTTGGTCAACTGCTTCCTCCTGTGTGAATTAGGCCTGTCCCTCTGTTGCTGTTCCAGTTTCTTGACGTGAGAATATAAAAACTGCATTTCAGATTTTTCTATTCTTTTGAATGAGGCTTGGACGGCTATGTATTTTCCCCTTATGACCACCTTTGCAGTGTCCTACAGGTTTTGGACCAATGTGTTTTCATTCTCGTTGGTCTCCAGAAATTGTTTAAACTGATTTTTAATTTCCTGTTTTACCCAATCATTTTTGAGCAGGATGCTTCTTAGTTTCCAAGTGTTTGAGTTTCTTCTAAATTTTTCCTTGCGGTTGAGTTCCAATTTCAAAGCGTTGTGGTCTGAAAATATGCAGGGAATAATTTCAGTCTTTTGGTATTGGTTGAGACCTGTTTTGTGTCCCAGAACATGGTCTATTCTTGAGAATGTTCCATGGGCATTAGAATAGAATGAGTATTCTTTGGTTCTGGGGTGTAGTGTTCTATATATATGTATGAGGTCTAACTCGTCGAGTACGGCATTCAAACCTCTTGTTTCTATGTTGGTTTTCTGCTCCGGTACTCTGTCTATTGCTGATAGTGGAGTGTTGAGGTCCCCTACTATTAACGTATTTTTATCGATATGTCTTTTTATTCTGGTAAAGAGTTGGCTTGTGTATCTTGCTGCTCCCCTGTTGGGATGCATATATATTTATAATTGTCATATCCACTTGTTGGATACATCCTTTAAGAGTAATATAGTGCCCTTCTGTGTCTCTAACTATAGTCTTTAGTTTAAAATCCAATCTGTCTGATATGAGAACTCCTATCCCAGCTTTCTTTTGAGGTCCATTGGCGTGAAAGATGGTATTCCATCCCTTTACTTTCAGAGTGAATGCATCTTTAGGTTCAAAATGAGTCTCTTGTAGACAGCAAATGGATGGGTCATGTCTTTTTATCCAATCTGCAACCTTGTGCCATTTTATGGGAGCATTAAGCCATTTACACTGAGACTGAATATTGAGAGACATGATTTTAATGATGCCATGTTGCCAGTAAATTCTTTGTTTCTATAGATTGTGACTTTCTGTTCTGTATCACTCTTGGGGCCTTTTTACTTTTATAGAACCCCCCCTTAATATCTCCTGTAGGGCTGTTTTCATGGTTATGAAATTGGTCAATGACTTGCGATTCTGGAAGGTCTTTATTTCTCCATCAATTCTGAATGACAGCCTTGCTGGATAAAGAATCCTTGGCTGCATGTTTTTCTCTGGAAGAGCTTTAAAAATGCTCCCCCAACCCTTTCTCTCATTCCAGGTCTGTGTAGACAGGTCTGACGTAATTCTCATACCTATACCTTGGTACGTGAGAAATTTCTTTGCCCTGGCCACTTTCAATACTGTATCCTTGGATCTAATATTCACGAATTGCACTATGATGTGATGTGGCATAGGTTTGTCGTGGTTGAGCTTGGGAGGGGTCCTCTCTGCCTCTTGGACCTGAGTGCTTGTTTCCTTTGCTAGATTAGGGAAGTTTTCAGCTACAATTTGTTCAAATATCTCTTCTAGACCTCTGCTTTTCTCCACCCCCTCGGGGATGCCGATTATTCTGACATTGGAACGTTTCATTGAGTCAGTAATCTCCAGTAACCTACATTCTTCAGATTGGATTATTTTGAGCCAAGTTTCTATTTTAGCTTTCTCTTCTACTAACCCATCTGCCAATTCAGTGATACGTTCTGCCTCATTCACCCTGGTCATCAGAGCCTCCAGTTTTGCCTGCATTTGGCTCATAGAATTTTTAATTTCTGCCAGATTCGCTCTCATTTCCACCCTTAGAGATTCTATAGTCTCATTAACATTTTCATTAATACTTTTTTTCAAGTCTACACATCATCTTGACCATTGTTACTCTGAATTCCATTTCTGATAATTTGGTTACATCCATATCCATTAGTTCTGTGGCAGAGGCCACAGACTCATTATCTTTTCTTTGCTGGGAGGGATTTCTCCTTCTCGTCATTCTGATGAGGAGAGGTTGCGGCATTGTCCAGAGCCCAAATTATTGACCGGGATCCCAGCCATGTGCCCTTGTTTCATAGGGATCTTAGGGATGTGGGCTTCTTGAATTTTCAGTCTGCTTTCTGGGGGAGGGGCCTGCTGTGCCAATACTCAGGCCACCCTGTTTGGGTAGAGTCTCCGTGTCCCCTGTGACGGGGCATGGGGATGGGCTCACTGTGAGCCCATATTTCCAGGCTTTTTTTCTCTGGCGGTTTTCCCTGGTGGTTTGCTGTGGCTCTTCTGAGAGTCAGAGCAGCAGTGGCCAAATCTCAGCCTCTGTCTCAGAACAGAGGGATCGCGGACCGTTCTCCACTGATGTTCTGGCCACTTTAACTCTGTTTCTGTTGGCGCTACTCAATCCTGCAGCGTCCTGGGATGTGCGCCCCATACCCAGCGTCCCAGCCCTCACTTCCAGGGCCGGCGTGTCTCTGTCCTTTGTGTTTCTAACATTGCCAGCTGCCTAGACACCTGCTGCCAGCCCCCCGCCCCCCACGTGCTCCCGGAGCTCCTGGTCTCAGTCTGGTTCCAGTGAGCTCACGGGACCTCCATTTCAGTCTGGTCACACGTGTTCCCTGGCTCATGGTCTCAGTCTGCTCTCTCGCAGGTGCTGGTCCGCAAGTCCGCCTGCTCCCCCCTGCAGGTGGCTACTGCTTCCCGGCACCCGAATATGGTGGCTCCCTCTCCCTTCCGTTTATCTTCCGATATCTTTGCGTGGTTTCACGGCTTCCCACTTTGTACCTCAATACTCAGCACTGGAGATGTTCACTTGTAGAGATCCAGATGTATCTTCCTGCATCTCAGGCTTATTCCATGGATGTTCAGGCTGGTCTGGTACCTATCCAGCTCGACTCAGGGGACCGGCTGAAAAAGGGGTCCCCTACTCCTCTGCCATCTTAACTCCAACCTCATTAAGATTTTTTTAAATCAGTAAAAGTGTATTATCAAATTTCTACTTTCATTTATACTAAACCTCCAAAAAGTAAAAAAAGCATAATGAATATTATAGTAATTACTAAGCCATGATAAATTAGTGTTTATTGAGATATTGATTGAGGTCTACGCTTCTCCATTTTGGGGGCTCAACAGAGAAAGCACCAAGTACCAAATGCTCATATTAACATATGTTATAGTCTGCTTTTACCCTGTAAGCTTCCCAGGTAGTTCATCAACTTTACCAAAGAATTTACAGATAATTAACCCAAAAACAGTCTTCTTAAAATTTCCATTCAAAACAGAAATATCAGTTTGGCTTCTTTAGTTTTCATATCAGTGTCACTGTCCATATGCATGGAATAACTAAATACAAAAGACAATAGCTTTATTTTTCAAAGCTCTTGTTAATAAGAGATTAAATTCATACTTTTGATTATAGCCATCTTGACACTTTTGATTTTTAATTAATCAACTGTCTATTGAACATCCTTTGAGTTTAGTACAGATTGCAAATCATTTTCTATCTCATAAGTAGATAGAATCTAAGCCTCAAATTACAAAAGTATTGTCTCTCATTTTTTCCCCACATTCTCTTGTTATTTTTGAAGTAAAAAGAAGATGAAGCATTGAGTGAAATAATTTAGCCTTTAACATCTGAGAGTTTTCACATACTCTAAGTTTGAATTGAATTATTATATATGACAGATACAATAAAATGAAAAAGAAGTACCTAGGATTCCTGAGAATAAAGACATACTGATTATTTTTCCACTTAAATTGGTAATTAGAAAAATCTCTATGCAAAATGTATAGGATGATGTAAACATGGTATCACTTTTTTAGAGAAGGCATTAAGGACTAAAAGTTTGGAGATGTGTCCAGTGCTATGAAATTTTCAAGAACAAAATTAAAACTTCAGTTCTTCTGAATCTGTGCTCCATGTTCAAACAACTCAATAATTATATTCTCATTTTTAAAAATTAATATATTGAGTTTTTTTAGAGACATTTTAGGATCACAGCAAACTGAGCACTAAGTACAGAGAGAGTTCCCATGATCCCTGCCACACAAATACATAATCCCCTCCACCATCAGCATTCCACATCAGTGTGGTACATTTGCTACAATCAAAGGACCAATATTAACATGTTATTATCAACTATAGGCCATAGTTTCAAATGGGGCTCAAACTTGGTGGTGTACTTCCTTAGAGGTTTTAAGAAATTCACAATAGCGTGTATTGATTATTATACAGAAGAGTTTCCTTTCCCTAAAAATCCCTTGTGTTCCATCAGTTCATTCCTATCCCCCACCATCACCTCCCAAAAAATCTGGCAACCACTAATACTTCTACTGCTTACATAGTATTATTGTCTTTCCCAGGATGTTATATAGTTGAAATCACACAATATGCAACCTTTTCAGTTTGGCTTTTTTTCTTCACTTACGTTTAAGTTTCCTCCATGTTCTTTTTTGGTACTCGTGTTTTTAAATCACTAAATAATATTTTACTGTATCAATGTACCACAGTTTATTTAACGATTCACCTGTCAAAGAACATTTTTTTGCTTTCGAATTTTGGCGATTATAAATAAAGCTGCTATGAATGTACCTGAGCAGGTTTATAAGTGGGCATTAGCTTCCAAATAATTTGGGTAAAAACCAAGGGGCACAATTGCTGGATCATATGGTGAGAGTATGTTTAGTTTTGTAAGAAATTGCCAAAGTGTCTTCCAAAGTAGCTGTACCATTTTGAATTCCAACCAGCAATGAATGAGAGTTTCTATACCCTCACCAGATTTTGGTGTTGGCAGTGATTTGGATTTTGGTCATTCTAATACATATAAATTATTGTTTTAATTTGTAATTCCCTAGTGATGTATGAGGTTGAGCATCTTTCCATGGTCAGGGACTTCATGGCAAATGAAGTGCAACAATGAGCCCATGCTTATGGAAATCACTGTGTTTTTGTCAAGTTCCCCACTATTTAAAGTAGCCAGCTTCATAAAATGGTGGACTAGCCTTTTGAAAATTCAGTTACTGCATTACCTAAATTATTTTTTTAATAATAATATATTTTTATTATATTATGTTAGTCACCATACAGTACATCCATGGTTTTTGATGTAAAATTCCATGATTCATTAGTTGTGTATAACACCCAGTGCACCATGCAATACGGGCATTACCTAAATTATTGCACTATACACATATATGTATATCCTGAAACCTTGCTATAATTACTTGTTAGTTCCAGGAAGTTTGTTTTTTACTTCAATGCTTTGAGATTTTGTACATGAACAATCATGTCAACTGTGAAGAAAAAGTTTTATTTTTCCTTCCTACTCTCTGTATTTTTTGTTTCCTTTTCTTGTTTTACTACATTGGTTTGGACTTCTCATATAATGTTAAAATAGGAGTGGTAAGAGGAGACATCCTTGCTTTGCTCTGGATCTTAATGAGAACGTATCTAGTTTCCTACCATTAAGTATGATGTTAGCTGTAGGGTACTTGTAAATGTTCTTTTTATTTTATTTTTTTAAGATTTCATTTATTTATTTGACAGAGGGAGACAGCAAGAGAGGGAACACAAGCAAGGGGGGAGCTGGAGAGGGAGAAGCTGGCTCCCCACTGAGCAAGGAGCCTGAAAAGGGCCTCGATCCCAGGACAGTGGGATCATGACCTAAGCTGAAAGCAGACACTTAACAACTGAGTCACCCAGGCGCCCCTAGATGTTTTTGTTAATGTTAAGGAACTTCCTCTCTAGTCCTACTTTGCTGAGAATTTTTATCATGAATTGATGCTTGTCAAATATTTTTTCTACATATATTGATATGATAATGTGTTTTCTTTGTTAACCTGTCGGTGTGATAGATTACATTAACCAACTTGAGCACCTGAGATAAATCCCACTGGTTATACTGTAGAATTCTTTTTGTACATTGTTGTATTTGATTTGCAAATATTTTGTTGAGGATTTTCGTATCCTTGTCTATGAGATGTCTTAGGTTCAGCCGATGTAACAAGTTATCATAAACTGAATGAATTAAACAACAGACATTTATTTCTCACAATTCTAGAAGGTGGAAATCTGAGATCAGCATGTAGGCATAGTCAGTTTCTGAAAAGACCCTCTTCCATGTTGCAGACAGACCATTTTTCCTTATAGTCTCCTCTGATAGAAAGAGGATGAAATTTCTCCTTTTATAAGGATTCCTTGTAAAACCTGTTTATAAGGGTTCCTTTTATAAGGCCATTAATCCCATTCATGGAAGTTCCATTCTCATGATCTAATTAACTTCCAAAGGCCTCACTTCTTTACAACATCAATTTAATGATTAGAATTTCAGCACATGAATTTTGGGGGGATGAGAGAATTCAGTTTATAACATGAAAGATATTGGTCTGTAGTTTTCTTTTCTGGCATTAGGGTAAGCCTGGCTACATAGAATGAGATAGTACGTATTATGCTTCCATCTCCTGCAAAAGATAGTAGGCAATTAGTATAATTTCTTGCTTAAATGTTTGATAGAATTCACCAGTGAACCCATTTGAGTCTGGCGTCTTCTCTTTAGGAAGGTTACTAAATATTGATTCAATTTCATTAATAGATCTAAGCCTAATCATATTATTTCTTCTTGAGTGAGTTTTGGTGGGTTGTGTTTTTGAAGAAATTGATCAATTATATCTAAGTTATCAAATTTGTGAGCATAGAGTTGTTCATAATATTTTATTAAACTTTTAATGTCAGTAAGATTAGTAGTGATGATACCACTGCTATTTCTCATACTAATAGTTTGTATTATTATTTACATATATAAAATGTTATTATTTTTATATATAACCACATAATAAATTATATATATAAATGATATCATATACTATTATATATAATAAATTGTATACAGGAGATATATATATATATATATATATATATATATATATATATATATATATATATATATCCTGGCTAAAAGTTTATTGATTTTATGGATCTTTTCAAAAAATTCACTTTTAGTTTTGTTGATATTCTCTATTGATTTTTTGCTTTCAATATCATTGATTTCTACTCTGATGATTTCTTCCGCTTACTTTCGATTTAATATGCTCTTCTTTTCTAATTTTTTTAGGTGGAAAGTTAGATTATTAAGTTCAGATCTTTCTTATATATGCATTCAATGTTATAAACTTTCCTCAAAGCACTGTTTTCCCTGCACACCAAAATTTACATCCTAATTTCATTTTAATTTTGTTCAAAATTTTGAGACTTTCTTTGACTCATGAGGTATTTAGAAGCATGCAGTTTAATCTCCAAGTATTAAGGGATTTTCCATCTATTTTTTGTTATTAATTTTTCTTTTACTTCCATTGTCTGAAAACATACATTATGATTTCTATTCTTTTAAATGTGTTAATATGTATTTTATGTCCCAGAATATGGTTTCTCTTTTGAAAAGAATGTGCAATCTGCTGTCGTTGGATGAAGTATAATTAGATCCGATTTATTGGTAATATTGTTGAGTTCAACTCTGTTCTTATTAATTTTCTGCCTGCTCTGTCCATACAGGTAGAGGGGTCTTGAAACCTCCACCTATAATAGTGGATTTCTTATTTCTCTAGACATTGAAGAACATCTCCTTTATCATTGTGTAATACCCTTTTTTTATCCCTAATAATTTTTGTCACACTGAAGTCGGCTTTGTCCAAATTGAATATGGCATATTTTCTCTAACACTTAATTTTAACCTATATGTCTTTAAAGTGGGTTTATTTATAGACAGCATATGGTTGGATCTTGTTTTTTATTCACTCTTCCAGGTTGTGTTAAAATTTGGATGTTTAGAGTAATAATTGATATACTTGTTTTAATATCTAACATGTTATTCTTTTATACTTACTGCTCTGGTTCTTTGTTTTTATTTTTCCACTCTTTTCCTGCCTTCTCTGGTTTTAATTAAGCACTTAATATTTTTTCAATTTTCTCCAGTCTAAGCATATCCACTATAATAGTTACTATAATCCAAGACTATTTTCAAATAACATTCTGTTATTGCACAAGTAGTGCAAGTACCTTATATTAAGGAATACCTAATATTTTCCCATTCATTTTACTTTTGTATGAATCACAAACACCAAATACATTGTTGCTATTATTAATTTGAACAGATGTTATCTGTTAAATCAATTAAAAGTAAGAAAAAATTTTTAAATTTCCTTCATTCAATCTTTCACTAACGTTTTTCCTTTCATTATGTAGATCTAACTTTCTGGCCTATATAGTTTACTCTTTTTTGAGGAATTTCTTTTAACATTTTTTACTACTAGTATAAGTTTTTATTGAAATATAATTGACATACAGTGTTATATTAGTTTCGGGTACACAACATACTGATCCAACAATTCTATGCATTACTCATTGCTGAACACAATAAGAATAGCTAATATCTGTCACCAAACAATGTTATTACAATCTTGTTTCAGCCATATATATATTATTATTTTAATTCTAATTTAGTTAACATGGAGTATTGTGTTAGTTACGAGCGTACAATATAACGATTCAATAATTCCATACATCGCTTAGTGCTCATCATGACAAGTGTACTCCTTAATCCCCATCATCTATTTCACCCATGCCCACACCCACCTTCCCTCTGGTAAATATCAATTTGTTCTCTGTAGTTAAGAGTCTGTTTCTTGGTTTGTCACTCTCTCAGTCCTTCTTTTTTACCTTTGCACATTTGTTTTATTTCTTAAATTACACATATGAGTGAAATCATATAGTATTCATCTTTCTCTAACTGACTTATTTTGCTTAACATTGTACACTCTAGTTCCATCCATTTCATTGCAAATGGCAATATTTCATTCATTTTATGGCTAAATAATATTTCATTATATATATGTATATATATCACATCTTGTTTATGCATTCATCTATCAATGGGCACTTGGGCTGCTATCATATGTTGGCCATGGTAAATAATACTGTTATGAATGTAGGGATGGGTGTATCTCTTTGAATTAGTGTTTTTGTAATCTTTGAGTAAATAACCAGTACTGCAATTGCTGGATCATAGGATACTTCTATTTTCGATATTTTGAAGAACCTCCATGATGTTTACCACAGTGGCTACTATAGTTTGCATTCCCACCAACAGTGCAAGAGGGTTCCTTTCTCCACATCCTCACCAGCATCTGTTGTATATGTGTGTTGATTTTAGTCATTCTGACAAGTGTGAGGTGATATCTCACTACAGTTCTGATTTGCATTTCCCTGATGATCAGTGATGTTGAACATCACTGAGTAGGGAGCCCATAGCTGGGCATGATCCCAGGACGCCAGGATCATGACCTGAGCCGAAGGCAGATGCTTAACAGACTAAGCCACCCAGGCACCCCTTAAAAAACATTTCAATACCAGTTTTTATACAGTTATTATACAAGCATAATCAACAAGTGTGTGAGATTTTCTACTTACAAAGTTCCATCCCTCTGTATAGACAGAATTTTCATTTTAATAATAAATTCCTTTAAATTATTTATTGTAGATCTATCTCTTCTGGGTCTTGATTGTCATAATGAAGTTTTGTTTAAATATATTTTGTCTTACATCTAGTTTAGGGACTCAGTCAATCCCCTCAAACCAAGGATATTGCCTGAAAAAAATATTTAACACAGTTCAAGCCAACTGTATTTTACAACTTTTAATGAATACAGGGAGGGGAAAAAAAGTTGAGGAAGCACAGCTAATTTCAACTGCAGAAATAATATTTGTAGTTTGCCATTGTCGAACTTTTTCATTTTATTAATTGAAATGACCTCAAAAAATGGAACCAATAACTTGAATTATGGACAGAATAAATCCTTTAATTTGAACAAATTGGAAGTTATTGCCAGTAAATTGAGTTTATGTTCATAATGAACTAATAAAATCCACTGCTAAATCATGCTGAGACAACCTTTTATTGTAATAGCAAACAACTCAAATTTTAAAATTTCAATGAGATTTCTCTGCATATATGTGTATGTTATTCTAGAAAAATAATTTAAACCATTTTCATTTAACAAGAAAATAGATGCTGCTATCATCTCATTAATACGGAGAAACATTCAAAAGAGAAAATTAAATATGGGGAAATTGTACTATGGGAAACAAACTGTTGAATAATATTCAACAACCTGCAGAGTGCTGGAAGTTCAGGGCACGTGGATTATGACTGACACATATGATTAGCAGAGATACACTGTTCCCTGAGGTCTAATTAGGTTCTTTATGGTGGGAGACAGAACTCAGTGCACATAATTATCCATTGTGTATCTATCTTCTCTGTTTTGAATACAGCTTTTATTAAATTTAATTATGCCTCTTCATAAAATTAAGAAGTGTTATTTTATCTGTGTGATCTTATCAAGTGATCGTCAGCCAAGAAATACCAACATTTTTTTAAAAATTGAGAAGCTGGGTGTAAAATTCGTTTGCAGGAAAATCTGATATTTTGATATCACGTTTTAGCCTCTCTCCAGTTCTGTCACTTTTCCTTTCCTTAAGACCCTCTAGAGTGAGTGATCTATATGTTTTGATAATTCATTGTTTAGAGTAAAAAATTTCAGTATGTGGCAATTCTGTGATCCAGTAGTAATAAAGAGAGGGAAAAATTCTTTTTTTTTTTTTTTTTGCAGTTTCTAGGTGTTTTTTTTGTTTTTTTTTTAATAATGATTTTTTATTATATTATGTTAGTCACCATACAGTACATCCCCGGTTTTCGATGTAAGGCTCGATGATTCATTAGTTGTGTATAACACCCAGTGCACCATGCAATATGTGCCCTCCTTACTACCCATCACCGGTCTATCCCATTCCCCCACCCCCCTCCCCTCTGTAGCCCTCAGTTTGTTTCTCATAGTCCATAGTCTCTCATGTTTCATTCCCCCTTCTGATTACCCCCCCTTTCTTTATCCCTTTCTTCCCCTACTGATCATTCTAGTTCTTATGTTCCATAGATGAGAGAAATCATATGATAGTTGTCTTTCTCTGCTTGACTTATTTCACTAAGCATTATCTCCTCCAGTGCCGTCCATGTTGTAGCAAATGTTGAGAACTCATTCTTTCTGATTGCTGAGTAATATTCTATTGTATATATGGACCACAACTTCTTAATCCAGTCATCTGTTGCAGGGCATCTCCGCTCCTTCCACGATTTAGCTATTGTGGACATTGCTGCTATGAACATTGGGGTGCATATGGCCCTTCTCTTCACTACGTCTGTATCTTTGGGTTAAACACCCAGTAGTGCAATGGCTGGATCATAGGGTAGCTCAATTTTTAACTTTTTAAGGGACCTCCACACTGTTTTCCAGAGTGGCTGTACCAACTTGCATTCCCACCAGCAATGTAGGAGGGATCCCCTTTCTCCACATCCAAGAGAGGGAAAAATTCTATCTATAAATGCTATGGTCTAATATACTGAAGTACTCTTTGTTATTTAATAACTTCTGAATGAACCATGTTTTTAAAAAATTAAATGTCCTACAGCACTGAGAGCAATAACTGAAAGCAATGAAGTTTTCTATGGTCCCAAGCAAAATAACAGTGGATTAATATTTCCATAAAATTTTTAAAATTTCACTAAGAAATTTTCCTGCCTTAGGTTTTTCCAGACTGGCTCCTCAGTATCATCTTTTTAGAATAATAAATTACAAAACAACAAAACTATAAATATTAAATTTACATGTAGCAGCCTTCCATGACTAGAAATGGTCTTTATTCATCAAGTAATGGGGAAATAGCTACCCATGATTTAACTCATATCCCATGTCTATCAGAGAATGATCCATATTCCCTTTTAAGAAAATTTCTATCCACACACTCAAAAAAAAAACTCTGTTTTTCCAACTTAACAACTCCAGAAAAAAAAAAGCAATTTTACACACACAGACATACACACACATCAAAGAAGAGAGAGAGTTTTATAATATATTAGTTCACACGGCTATGGATGAGAAGTCCCATTATGTAGCATCTGCAGGGCTGGACAACCAGGAAAGCGAATGGTGTACTTCAGTCTGAATCTGAGAACCTGGGGAGCTAATGGTATAATTTCCAGTCTAAGGGCGGAAGAAAACTGATGTTCCAGTTCAAGCGGTCAAGCATAGAAAGCACATTATCTCTTCCTCTACTTTTTCTGTTCTAGTCAAACCCTCAGTAGATTTGATGATGTCCACTCACACTGGGGAGGTCAATCTGCTTTAGACAGTCTACAGATTAAAATGTTAATCTCTTTCAGAAACATTCTCACAGACATACCCAGAAATAATATTTAGCCAAGGATTTGGGTACCCCATGATCCAGTCAAGTTGGTATATAAAATACATCAATGTATATGTCAGTGTAAAATCTATTGTTTTATGTATACTTTCTCATCTCCTTAGTGTACTGAGATTAGGCATATGAATTGTGGGACATCTTTTATTTATTCATTTCCAAACAAGCAGGCCCTTATTTAACCCTTTCTGTGGAGATCATGTTGAGAGGGATCATCTAAAAATCTAAGGAGCTAATAAACTGAGGTCATTTTCAATGAAGAGTGGAAGTCTTCAGAAATAGTAAATGCTATGATTCTTATTTTTAGATCTTATGGCAAGTAAACTGGAAATATTTAGACAGGCTTTTAAAAAACTATTTTCCTTATTACTTTTATTATATCAAACTGTTTAAAGTTGATTGTGTCTTCCCCACTGAGGCAATCAGTCTTGAAGTCCTGACCTGCTCACTTATCTCAACTTCAGCTGATATCTGTGATCTACCTACAATGATTTTAAACTACCCAAACATCTGAATGTTACTGGATCACATTCTCAATCTTATCGGGCAGTATTTATCTGAAACAGAAAGAAAATAGATGCAACAGTCTAAAGATGGTTACAATACTAGGGGCTTAGTTTATGGGTTCCTAAATTGAACTTGGTTGAAGATTTTCACTATTAGAATATGTTTACTCATTTCCATTCTAGCAATTGCCATTCAAATCACAGGAGAAAAAAAAGAACAATCCATGCTAAGTACTGTAGGACTCTTTTTTCCTTCTTTCTCTCACACTAGTATAAATGCTAAGTAATTAAAGAAGTACTTAAGACGATGTGATTTTTATAATCTATCTATGATCATTATCTATCTAATCTACTTGTTAATTTATACCCTTTTCTGGGGGACAACGGGTGGCTCAGTCAGTTAAGCTTCTGTCTTTGGCTCAAGTCATGATCCCAGGGTCCTGGGATCGAGTTCTGTATTGGGCTCCTTGCTCAGGGGGACCCTGCTTCTCCTTCTGCCTGCCACTCCTCCTGCTTGTACTCTCTCTCTCTCTCTGACAAATAATTAAATAAATAAAATCTTTATACCCTTCTTTTTCAATCAAGGATTATAAAGAGCTGACAAATAGTTGAAAAATAGTCAGGAAAATATAATTTTAAAAGTCAGGATAGAAAAAAGTTAAAGTATAGATAAAAATTAAAGTAAAAATTAGGCCATAAATTTCTACATATTGGCTGGACCTAAGCTGTATTTCATTCATCTATCCATTTATTTTGTTAAAGTATATAAATATTTATTGAGGGATTTTATGTGTCTATCAGCACTTACACGGGGGAGGTAGATGATGGAGGTAAAGTTCTTGCTTTCCATTAAATTACAGTCTAGCAGGAATTTAATGTAGCCATCATACAACATCATTCAGCTAAAATAGAATTAGCATGAGCTACCAACCTGAAGGGAAATACAATCAACTCAGAAATTCATAGAATCAAATTTTTAGAAAGCAAAGTATTTACTGAAGAGACCTAACTGGGAATGAGATCTGAGGGAAAAAATATATATATATCTGCTGTGGATTATGATAAAGAAGACATTATATTGCAGTACAAACTATCCTCAATGACATCAAGAGAAACCAAAGTTTCATTGAACTATTTATGTAAGGATGCACAGTTAAATATACTACTTGCTTTTTTTGTCTCTAGAAGCAGTGAAATTTGCAACTATTTCAGAAGTTATTATTTGTACAATAGCTTTTAAGTCTGTTCCTCACTACTATGTGTTTCATTATATGTTATTTTTTTTACAATTCTTTTGAACATACTTTTAATCCACTTATTTATCAGTCTATTCACTATATTGTTACAATCCCAAGGTTAAAGTTATCTTTGCCTTCCTTTTGCTTATGAACATTAGCTATGTTTCCCCCCTCAGGGCCATGAGATTAAATATGCTGCAATATAAATTTTGTGCATACAGTAATGAAAAGTTGGCAAGGTTTACAATAAAAGTAAAGTGAGCAATTACAAATAAAACAAGTAAAACTATATTTAACAGTTATTATTCATGATATTAACTACCCTAAAATTTTTGTTTTTGTTTTTGTTTTACTTAACTTCCTCTGGGAAATACAGCCTATTTGAAATAAAGGAATTATTCATTTGTATTGCTGTTAGTGTCAATCTTGTTCTGCTTTCATCATCCTGAAAAAGTATTGCTTTTTTTTTTTTGTACAAGTTATAGATACTACATATTTATAGCTAAAACTCTGGCATCAACTATCTCACTGACCTCAGTAATATAGATTCAAAAGTCATTTCCTACCCACACAGGTAGGTCATTTCTTATCTTTGGAGCAGTGAAAGCATTGAGAAGGATCTACTTAAACCTAACGATTCAAAAAAATGAAGTTGATGTTAGTGAACAGATCAGAGCCTCAAAGATAATAGTCTTTACTTGTTCAGGGCTGGCTTGAAAAGATAAGACTTGCTCTGAATATCTTTAATTATATCATAATAGCTCTTATTATTTTCCTTCCTTACTGATTTACAATCCTGATAATCTGATTCTGTTCACAATGAGAAAAAAAATTAAATTTTATAATTTTAAATCAGCAGTAATATATAGAAGACAGAAAATCAGTCTTTGCCAACCTAGAGTCCCCTGTCTTGCATTCAACCATTCTTGCTGTTGTCACATATTTTGATTGAAAATATCCAAAAATCTTCTCATCTCCCTACAACCTTCAAGTATATTATAAATTTTCTTTGATTTTCTAACAAGAAAGTAAATAGAAAACTTATTTTTTCTTCTATAACTTCTATTAACTTTGTCCCAGTTCACATTCTAGTTGTACTCTCTAACCTACTCTTGAGGATAGAGTAGGATTAAATTAAGTGTCTTTGCCCAAGGGACACTTTGTCCCTGCAACAGATATATAAAGAAAAGTCCAATATCCAAATCCCATGTCACCTGAAGAATAACCTAATATATTATAGTATCATTGACTCAGTCACATATACAATATAAATTTATGTAATATATTTTGAGATTAATTTTGGTTGTTTATGTACATATTTTTCTATGAAATGATTGATATAAAATACATTAACTCTCTTAATTCACAGACATTTGTAATTTTTAGTTGGTCTACATTTAGTTGGTCTATATTTACCATCCCAACTAGGTCAAATTTCTATAAAACAGAATAGGAATCTTCAAATTTTTCCTGTAAAAAACCAAATAGGTAATATTTTAGGCTTTGTGTTCCAATAGGCAAAATCAAGGATATTATTATGTAGGCACCTGCATAACCACGTAAAATGAAATCATTTAAAATATTAAAAGCCATTCTTCCCTCGTGGGCTGTACAAATGTAAACAGTTGGGTGGATTTGACCCATGGGCTATAGTTAATGACTCTTGATACAGAATCTTGTAACACTATGTAGCTCTCATTTATACATTTGTCACACTTATATGCAAATTCAATTAATGACTTTCTTTACATTATTTGATTTCTAGAAACTCAGGAATTATCTGAACCCAGCACTTAGCACAGTTTTTGGTTTATAGTAAATACTAAATAGATACTAGTTTTTTTTTTACAGAGTGAGATCCTTGAAAATAAGGGCAGCACTTATTCATTTCATTGTTTCTAATACTCTTACAAAGACTTATACATATTAGAGGCATACTTTTTTTTTTAAAGAATGAATACCATGAATAATTTCTCCCATCCTTAGAAGATAGGCTAATGTGCAGAAACATCTTTGATGATATTTCTGTTATCAAAGCACGGTGAGATTTGGGATGATTTCTGAATAAAACTAGGAATTGGCACAGTATTTCACAGTATGCAGACAGCAGAGTCGTTGACAGCATGATTCAACTCTAACTGCTGTGCACTTATTTATATTATTTCATTTCTTTTTCTGGAAGGTGTCAAAAGTAATGGCTTTGGGGAGTATTAAGTATTTTACATATTTAAAGTTGGATTTTCCTCTTAGACTCATTAAACCCCACCCACATGGATGAGATGATATTCCTTGTCACTTTCTCTGGAATTGTCACGGCTACATCCTGTAGTTTTGGGGAATTGAAGACTTGCCAGGTGTTGCATTTCAGAGAGGGACAGACTTAGTATCACCAAGGAGAAATAAGTTATTGAAAATATCTCTCAAGGATTTCATATTACAGACGTATCCAGAAAATTAATATTGAATATATTTAATCATATTTTGGGGGGTGGAACTTAGCAGTTTGAATGGAGACATTCTACAATATTGATAACCTACTGACATTCGTATTTTAAATTAGGTTTTCTTAATTCTTTCTTTTCATCCCCTTTACTTCAATTTTTCCTTCCTTCCTTCACCTAAACCTTTTCCTCTTCTAACTCTTCATTTCAATATATTACACAGATATAAAATATATATAGTTAGGTATCCAGAGGGTATATGAATTAGCAATTTGACAATTTGACATAAAAAGCAAATGAAAAAAGCATGTGTTTCCTGGTTTCCATCCTGACCTCTGAACAACTGCCTCAAATAACACTGAAATGAGAAATTTGGTGAATTGAAATGTGAATAATCACCTTGAAGTGGAAGCAGAATAAATTTCTATGGATGTTTTAGATTTCTGATCTAAAAGAACAAAAACTACTTTGGTCAAATGTTTTCCAATTTTCCTTGATGGTTGATTATTTATTGATTGATTTTTTAAAAATTGCCCTGAAGACTTAGGAAGGATAATTTCTTAGGCCACACATTCCTCAATAATACCAACAATTCACTTTTTTGTCTCATAGTTGTGCAAGCTTGACCTTCATTGTGGGTTGGGCAAACAAAGCATTAAGCTTGGTTTACTGTTTCAACAGAAATTGAAGTATGAGGTGGTGTTGGTGCCTCCGGGATGTCAGAGAATGTGTTAGCCATAGACATATCAAATACAGATAATAAAAGTGTGAGTTTAAGGTAACTCAAGAACTTGAGACCTCTGGTAAACTATCTTAAGTATCAGTTACACTCAGATTGAGGAAACATCATTACTGATATTTTAAAAATCTGTTCATTTCAGAAAGTTGATGAATTAGATAAAGAAAATAAGATGTCTTTTCTAGACATCTTATGAGACAAACAATAGAACAAAATGTGTGAGTGTGTGTGTGTGTGTGTGTGTGTGTGTGGCAGTGAGGAAGATAGGAGGAAATACTCATATATGTGAGGTCCATTCCACCTACTGGACCTTCCTTAACTACTGGACTTTCCTTAACCTTAGAGAGTTATTCAAAGGACAAAGAAACTCCTCATGATGCCCATACTTGGTGGTGTCACTGACAAGATTGCTGACTCTATGTGGATCATGGTTTAGAGAGCTCTAATAAGTTTTATTCCAGATTTACAATGATCACATTTGATTTTGGATTAAGCTCTTTTGACAAATACAAAGAATATTTGTTTTTAAATTATATTTGGTTTTTTCTCTTTCTCTGTGTTTCTTGTATATCTGTATACAGTTCATGGACACGTGTTTTTAGTTTAATCTTTGAATGAGTGAGTTTTTTTATTTTATATTTTTACATCTTTATGACATTGGAGTATCATGAATAATAACTCCTGGGCCAACTAATAGCAGATGGATCACTGTTTAACTGCCTGAAATATAGATGAGGAATTTTAAATGAATGGATATTTCCTTCCATTACATGTAGCCTAGAGCTTGTGGCATAATTGTAGGTTTTTGCTCATGTATTAGAGCAGACATGATTTACCCAACATTTCTTAATATCAAGTTTTAATTCCTACATGTTCTGTAGAATTATGTTTTTTTCCCCAGTGCTTCTTTTCTGTGCCTGGTCTGATTTGCAAGATCATATTAAAAATTCCTACATGTGGGTATCAGAAAGTCAACTCAAACTAGTTTGAATTTGCTGGTTTATTAAACCGAGGGTCCATGGGGGAATCTTTGGGCCCAGTGAAATCCAGGAACTAAAACAATGTTGACAAATCTCTTTTTGTCTCTCTATTCTGCTTTTTCTCAATAGCTTTTATATGCATGAGGATAGCTGTTGGCAGGCCCAGACTGACATACTAGTTACCAATCTCAGCTCACAGATATCTGCTTACTCTCTCTCTCTCTCTTTTTCCTTCTCAATTCTATTATACAACCCCAGAAAAAAAAATGTTTATCTCTGCTTAGATTACATAATGCTCTCTGAACCAGCAGCTGATAGAGTTTTAGGATTCTCTGAATGGTTCAGCATAGATTATGTGCCTGGCCCTAAGGCCAACCAGGACTATTGGAAAAGTGATGGTTAGGTCCCATAGAGAAGGATGCTTTGACATGCATATTTATTTCCATATATACTTTTATAAAAATATTTCTACCTAAAATCAGAAATTATCCTGTATTCAGTAAGAAATGCAATCTCTCTCTCACCAAAAACAGAACAAAACAAAACAAAAACAACAAAAACCACAAACAAAAACAAAAACAACTTAAAGCAAATTTTTACCTGGTATTTTTTCTAAGCCAAGATACTGAGTAATACACATCATTTGAGTCAGGTCTAGATGTGGCTTCTCATGATTTAGTAACTTGCAAATAAGCAACCCAGTTAACATCCTCTAACAGATTCAACATATATCCATTAGGAAGAGAAATTTGGAAAGCTACTTAGAACTTCTTGACAGTATAGAGGTTTCTTGGTTAATTACTTTGATCACCTCAGTTCTGCTTGTACCCATGTCCCTAGCCACAAACTATCAATGATCTTAATCTTGTTGGATGTGCATGTGTATATGTGTGTATGAGAGTGTAACACCTGTGTCAGGCAGAGAATTGATAATAGGAACTGTACAATTTAGGCTTCCTCATTTCCTTTATTAAACTGAAGTCTCACTTGTCTTACTTTGTGTTTTTCTATCTCTCAGTCTTTGTTAGTATTCAGTTACCTTGAAACAAATAATTCATGTTTTGCAATTTTTTCAACTCATGAGGTCAATGGAAGACATTTAAGTTAGAATAACTAATCTACTTTTCAATAATGTGTACAGAGTATTACATGCTAATGTAAATTTATGATATATATATTTTTTAATACACTATGCTGTACTATAATCTTTGTAGGCATAACTGTGCTTTGTATTTCAGATAGTCTATGATGTTACACTTACATTTTATTTCTTATAGTTCTTGATTTCTCTGATGCAATTGATAGCATTCTCTTCTTAATCTCTCTTCACATGAAGTGCCTGATGCTCGCTTTTTTCACACTACTGTCTTTAAATGTTTCTCCAACTTACTGACTACTATTTTTGGTCTCCTTGGCTTTTTATTTGTACCTATTTCATATTGTCTATCTTTAGGGTACTATCCTGGACCCTTTTTCTACTCAATCTATGTAATTTCCCTCAGTGATATCATAAAATGATGATTGAAAAAAAATTAGCAGAGCTAACTTTGGATGACTGCTCCAAAGCTTCTCAAATGTAACATGTTCTGCATCTTAGAAAACACTATCCTTCATCTTAGAAAATATTATCCTATTTACTAAGTCAAAATCCTGGGAGCCATGCCAGGTTTCTCCCCACTCCTCCTACTCCTCACTGCACATACCTAAATAATCACTACGAGCTGGTGATTTTACCACCTAAACACTTCTGAATTGTAAAATAATTTTCCCTAGCCATTAAACTACAGTAGTTGTTTACTATTTAAGTGCAAATGTGATATTATTTCCCTGAATTAAAAAAAATCAATAGTCTAATGATAAAATTCAACCCCTCCATTGGCCTATCAGATGAATGTTATGTCCATGAGTGAACCCAAGCCTGATGTCATAGGAGGATGGGCGGTGAACATGTTTTACAAGAGGAAGAGAATAAGAATTGTGAATAGAGAGTGAGAACATAGCCCACCATAATTTGCAGTGCCTCTTATCAAGAAGTGATATCATTTTGTTCACTTATTAAATCCATGCTTGTCTTTGTGATTTAGTTTAATATAATAGGACAGAAGTAACTTTGTGGGGGCACCTGGGTGGCTCAGTCATTAAGCATCTGCCTTCGGCTCAGGGCATGATCCTGGAGTTCTGGGATCGAGCCCCATGTCGGGCTTTCCCGCTGGGAGCCTGCTTCTTCCTCTCCCACTTCCCCTGCTTGTGTTCTCTCTCTCGCTGGCTGTCTCTCTCTCTGTCAAATGAACAAATAAAATCTTTAAAAAAAAAAGAAGTAACTTTGTGAAACTATGAGACTAGACCTTAAGAGTCCAAAAAGTCTCCAACTATACCAAGGTTGAGCTAGGAATACTTATTTTGTGCCACCATATTGTCTCATAGTCTTACCAATTGCTGGAAACAGCCAATGTACCCTAACAATATGCCATTAAAAATCTTTTTAGGAATTAATGAAAATTTATATGGATAGCTGTATTATAAGTCCAAATAATATTTTCTGAATATTACAAAGAAACTGTTTTATGGTTTTGGTACAATGACATTTTTGTGGAGCAAAACCTGAAGTTCAGTAAATTATGAGAAAACCAAGTCACTCATCACAAACAAGAGGGTGTCTAGTATTTTCTTTTATACAACTCTGTGCACTACAACAAAGAAAATCACAAATTACTGACACTATTAAGCCCTATTTAAAGGATTTTCTTTATAATAATTGCATTGTTTGGGGCTCCTGGGTGGCTCAGACTTTAAGCATCTGCCTTTGGCTCAGAGTGTGACCCCAGATCAAGCCCCGCATTGGGCTCCCTCCTCTGCTGGGATCCTGCTTCTTCCTCTCCCACTCGCCCTGCTTGTGTTCCCTCCCTCGCTGGCTGTCTCTCTCTCTGTCAAATAAATAAATAAAATCTTTAAAAAAATAATAATTACATTGTTTTTCCAAATCACACTCTAAACCACCCTTATTTTGAAATAAAAACATTGATTAATTTAAAAAACGACACTTTTTGTCAATTGCTAAACAATACCTCATTTATTATAAATTTATTTTATATATTGTTAATGCTAATAGTTGTCAACAGTCTTTTTGGAACCACTTATAATCTAAGCCTTCTGTGAAGAAAGTCAGCAATATGAGCCATTTTATCAAGGACCATAGCGAGCTTAAAGGAAAATTCTGCATCTGAAAATATTCTTCTCTAGTGTAAAATGAGCTAACTTCAGTTCATTTACTGCTATATAGATCTGCTAGCTGAGATTTGGAAGGAATGTTTTTATTAATTTTTTATTATGTTATGTTAGTCACCATACAGTATATCCTTAGTTTTTGATGTAATGTTCCATGATTCATTATTTGCGTATAACACCCAGTGCACCATGCAATATGTGCCCTCCTAAATACCCATCACTGGCCTATTCCAATCCCCCACCCCCCTCCCCTCTGAAGCCCTCATTTATGAACATAAGAAATAGGAAGATCAGTAGGAGAAGGAAGGGAAGAATGAAGGGGGGGTAAACAGAAGAAGGAATGAACCATGAGAGACTGTGGACTCTGGGAAACAAACTGGAAGTTATATTTAATTTTTTCCCAGTATCAGGGTCCCTGGGTGGCTCAGTCGGTTTAGCAGCCTACTCTTGGTTTTGGCTCAGGTCATGATCTCATGGGTCTTGGGATCAAGTCCCACATGGGGTTCCATGCTCAGCAGGGAGTCTGCTTCTCTCTTTATACCCTCTGCCCCCCCCCCACTCACACAAACTCTCTTTCGTTCTCTCAAATAAATAAATCTTTCTTTAAAGATTTTATTTATTTATCTGACAGACAGAAAGCAAGCACAAGCGGGGGAGCAGCAGGCAGACAGAGAAGGAGAAGCAGACTCCCTGTGGACAGAGAGTCTGATGCGGGGCTCGATCCTAGAACCTTGAGATCATGACCTGAGCCAAGGGCAGACACTTAACCAACTGAGCCACCCAGGCAACCCTCAAATAAATAAATCTTTAAAAAATAATAATAAAAATAAATTCTTCCCAATATCAAAATTAGAGAGGAGATATCTACACATCTTCAACAGTGCATTTTCTCATACTTTCAGAAGTATGATAAATATCCCTTAATATTCTTTCAAGGGAATTATCTTAGCAAATGTAGTGCCTATAAGTCCAATGTTTTGAATTACTTGCAGAGTAATTTTTGCTCTTCATCTTTTTCCAAAACATTCAAAGAACTTATTTGTTTAAAAGCATAGAGAGGGGCGCCTGGGTGGCTCAGTCGTTAAGCATCTGCCTTCAGCTCAGGGTGTGATCCTGGTGTTCTGGGATCAAGCCTCACATCGGGCTCCTCTGCTGGGAGCCTGCTTCTTCCTCTCCCACTCCCCCTGCTTGTGTTCCCTCTCTCGCTGGGTGTCTGTCTGTCAAATAAATAAATAAAATCTTAAAAAAATTAAAAAACATAAAAGCATAGAGAAGAACAGTAAAAAAAAAAACCCACAATAATTGAGAAAAGTATGAAACATTATATAAAACAGTGGAAAATATTTACATTATCCTAAGTAGGTTGATTATTGACTATATGTTTTAATTTAATTCCTAATTTTCTGGCAAACCTTGCCTGTTTGACTGCTGTCAACCTATTCTTGAGGAACTGCTTCTCCCTCAGCTCCAAATGAAAGCTGCTGTTTTTACTTGATCATCCCAAGTCTTTGGACGAGAGGGAACTTGATCAAATACTTGATCTCTCTCTCTCTCTCTCTCTGTGTTAACTTAGATAATTAGTTTGGTTGTTTACACCGTAGAATATAAAATTGGTAATAATCAATGTTCATGTTTTCCACATGAAATAAGTATGAAAAAAAATGGTGTCTGACATGCCAAGAGAAACCAATCAAGAAAAGAGGAAGACAGCACTCTCAGCATTTGAGTCCACAGTTCATGTCTTTCCTGAGGTTCTGACAATCCCATTTTCCCTGCTTTTAGTAGTTCAACCCTTTTTTGGAACTCTGCAGGCCAGTAAGTTCTCCTTTTTGTCTAAAGTACATCCATTTGAGTTTCTGTCATTGTCAATCACAAGGATCATGGCTGATATGCAGTGTTTTACATACCCCTAATTTTTTTGTGGATACTTTAATTCCCAGTCTGCTATATATTTCTGCATCCTAAGAGGCCATACACTTCACTTTTAACTTTTCCTAGCCTCCTTTAAAAGTGTACTGATTATAATGGGAACTGGGCATAAGAGAATATAAATAAATTAACAGAAAGGTCACTTTCAAAGTGCATGTCCTAGTTCTAGAGAGTGCATTATGCTGACTGGAAGCACCCAATATATCACAAATCTGCAATCGGGCACTGTTTGGTGTAATATTTGTTTTTCCTATGAGGATTTTTATAGTACCTAAGGTATAGTAAGCTTTCCTTAAATTCTTAATGAGAAAAAAAGTGACGCACATACTAACTATTCTTACATTCATAGCCACAAAGTTAGCATTGACATCAAACACTTCAGGTTGGATATAATAACAACTGTGCTTATCTACATCTTGTATAAATCATGTATAACTATAATCTCATGGTATACAATTGCATCTCATTCTATTTCTATTTCTCAGTTTTCTGTATTGGAAGGCATAAATTTAAGGCTTGATGTTAATTTCATCATTTTTGGCCTAATATTATATTTTATAAATGCATACTGGAAAATTCATCAAGAGCTTGTCTTGAGAGCACTTACTAGACCTCATTTCCAGGAGGCACTCACTTCCACAGACCAATACACATTCCTTATGTGCTGCATATGACATTTGGATGTGCCTGTTATACAAGAAAAACCATATCACCTAAAAAAGAATTTCTTAAGAATCCAGAAAAAAGCTATATTACTTTCAGTCAGATTAACTTCATGAACAGAGTATTTTTTTGTTTACTTTCTTTTAGTACTTCTAGGTCAAATTAGGAAAAAGAAAGGCATAAACATTTTTATTAGTTTGAAAAAGGTATTTTTTGCTCTCATTATATCTTGTTATGTCTTCCTTTCTCCTTTTATGTGAGTCCCATTGAGTATCCAAAACCCAATTCCCTTTCTGTCTGCAATTCTGTTCATGGTGACATGGCATTTTCCCTAAAGATGAAACATCAATGTAAGGTTTATGATACTGGGAAGAACAGAGAAAAGAAAAGCATGTGTAAAATATGGAGAGCCCATGAACATGTTCATTCATTCACACATTGTTTCTGTATTTAGATGAAAACTTTGGGATAATTTTTATAAATTGTTTTAAGCTCTTAAATTTTCCTTGCTTCTTCCTAATGTGTTTAAATTGTATTTTCACTTGTGTAACTTCTTTTTAATTTGTTTAAAGTAACTCTACAAACTCAAAGCATTTTTGTAATACTATTTCAGACAACCTAAAAAAATTTTTTTATTTGCTTTGAACCTGCAATATTTTAGCACATACTTTATTTTTTTAATAATATTTATTTTATTAGTCAACATACAGTACATCCCCAGTTCTTGATGAAATGTTCCATGATTCATTGCTTGCATATAACACCCAGCACACAATGCTATATGTGCCTTCCGTAATACCCATCACGGGGGTATCCCAATCCCCCAACCCCCTCCCCTATGAAGCCCTCAGTTTGTTTCCCAGAATCCACAGTCTCTCATGGTTCATTACCCCTTCTGTTTACCCCCTCTTCTTTCTTCCCTTCCTTCTCCTGCCAATCTTCCTATTTCTTATGTTCCATAAATGAGTGAAACCATATGATAATTGTCTTCCTCTGCTTGACTTATTTCACTTAGCATAATCTCCTCAAGTCTTGCCCATGTTGCTGCAAATATTGTGTAATCATTCTTTCTGATGGCTGAGTAATATTCCATTGTATATATCGACCACATCTTCTTTATCCATTCGTCTGTTGAAGGGCATCTTGGCTCCTTCTATGATTTAGCTATTGTGGACAATGCTGCTATGAACATTGGGGTGCATATGGCCCTTCTTTTCACTACTTCTGTACCTTGGGGTAAATACCCAGTAGTGGAATTGCTGGATCATAGGGTAGCTTAATTTTTAACTTATTAGGGACCTCCAGACTGTTTTCCAAAGTGACTGTACCAACTTGCATTCCCACCAGCAGTGTAAGAGGGATCCCCTTTCTCCACATCCTCTCCCACATTTGTTACTTCCTGCCTTGTCCATTTTGGCAATTCTAACTGGTGTAAGGTGGTATCTCAAGGTGGTTTTGATTTGAATTTCCCTGATGGCTAATGATTTTGAACATTTTTCATGTGTCTGTTAACCATTTCTATGTCTTCATTGGAAAAGTGTCTCTTCATATCTTCTGCCCATTTTTTTATTTGATTATTTGTTTCCCGTGTATTGAGTTTGAGAAGTTCTTTGTAGATCTTGGATACCAGTCTTTTATCTGTAGTGTCATGTGCAAATATCTTGTCCCATTCCGTGTGTTGCCTCTTAGTTTTTTGGACTGCTTCCTTGGCTGTGCAGAAGCTTTTTATCTTGATGAAGTCCCACAAGTTCATTGTTTCTTTTGTTTCTCTTGCTTTTGGAGATGTGTCATGAAAAAAGTTGCTGTGGCTGATGTCAAAGAGGTTGCAGCCTATGTTCTCCTCTAGGATTTTGATGGATTCCTGTCTCACATCGAGGTCTTTCAACCATTTGGAGTTTATCTTTGTGTATGGTGTGAGAGAGTGGTCACGTTTCATTCTTTTGCATGTAGCTGTCCAATTTTCTCAGCACCATTTATTGAAGACTGTCTTTTTTCTGCTGGATGTTTTTTCCTGCTTTGTCAAAGATTAGTTGCCCAAAGAGCTGAGGGTCCATTTCTAGGTTCTCTATTCTCTTCCATTGATCTATGTGCCTGTTGTGCCAGTACCATGCTGTCTTTGTGATCACACCTTTGTGGTATAGCTTGAAGTCCAGCAACGTGTTGCCCCCAGCTTTGTTTTTCCCTTTCAACAATTCCTTGGTGATTTGGGGCCTTTTCTGGTTCCACACAAATTTAAGGGCTGTTTGTTCCAGTTCTTTGAAAAATGTCTTTGGTGTTTTGATCGGGGTGGCATTGAAAGTGTAGATTGCTCTGGGTAGCATAGATATTTTAACTATGTTTATTCTTCTGATCCATGAGCATGGAATATTTTTCCATTTTTTCTGTCTTCTTCAATGTCTTTCAAGAGTGATCTGTAGTTTCTAGAATATAGATCCTTTACATCTCTGGTTAAGTTAATTCCAAGATAATGTATGATTTTTGGTGCTATTGTAAATGGGATGGATTCCCTAATTTCTCTTTCTTCAGTCTCATTGTTCGTGTATAGAAATGCAACTGATTGCTGAGCATTGATTTTGTATCCCGCCACATTACTGAATTGTTCTATAAGTTCTAGTAGTTTGGGGGTGGCGTCTTTTGAGTTTTCTATATAGAGTGTCATGTCATCTGTGAAGAGAGACAGTTTGACTTCTTCTTTGCCTATTTGAATACATTTTATCCCTTTTTGTTGTCTGATTGCTGTTGCAAGGACGTCAAGTACTATGTTGAATAATAATGGCAAGAGTGGTCATTCTTGTCATGTTCTTGATCTTAAGGGAACGTCTTTCAGCTTTTCCCCATTGAGAATGATATTCACCATAGGCTTTTCATAGATGGCTTTTATGAGATTGAAGAATGTACCCTCTATCCCTACACTCTGAAGGGTTTTAATCAGGAAAGGATGCTGTATTTTGTCAAATACATTTTCTGCATCAATTGAGAGGATCATATGGTCCTTGATTCTTTTCTTGTTGATATGATCTATCACACTGATCAATTCGTGAATTCATCCCAGGGATGAATCCCACTTGGTCTTGATGGATAATCCTTTTAATGTACTTTTGGATCCTATTAGCTAGGATCTTGTTGAGAATCTTGGCATCCATATTCATCAGGGAAATCAGTCTGTAATTCTCCTTTTTGATGGGGTCTTTGCCTGGTTTGGGGATCAAGGTAATACTGGCCTCATAGAATGAGTTTGGTAGTTTTCCTTCTGTTTCTTTTTTTTTATTTTTTATTTATTTTTTAAAAGATTATTTATTTATTTATTTGACAGAGATAGACAGCCAGCGAGATAGGGAACACAAGCAGGGGGAGTAGGAGAGGAAGAAGCAGGCTCCCAGAGGAGGAACCCGATGTGGGACTTGATCATGGAACACCGGGATCACGCCTTGAGCCAAAAGCAGATGCCTAATGACTGCGCTACCCAGGCGCCCCTGTTTCTATTTTTTAAAACAGCTTCAGGAGAATAGGTATTATTTCTTCTTTGAATATTTGGTAGAATTCCCCGGGAAATCCGTCAGGCCCTGGACTCTTGTTTTTGGGGAGGTTTTTGATCACTGCTTCAATCTCTTCATTGTTAATCGGTCTGTTTAAGCCATCAATTTCTCCTGTTTCAGTCTTGGTAGTTTCTAGGTTTCCAGGAAGGCATCCATTTCTTCCAGGTTGTTTAATTTAGTGGCATAATGCTGTTGATAATAGTTTCTAATGATCCTTCCAATTTCATTGGTGTTGGTTGTGATCTCTCCCCTTTCATTCATTATTTTATTAATTTGGGTCCTTTCTCTATTCTTTTGAATAAGTCTTGCCAGTGGCTTATTGATCTTATTTATTCCTTCAAAGAACCAGCTTCTATTTCTCTTGATCTGTTCTACTGTGCTCCTGGTTTCTAATTTGTTGATCTCTGCTCTAATCTTGATCAACTGCGTTCTTGTGCGTGGGTTAGGCCTATTCTTCTGTTCCAGCTCCCAGATTTAATCCGGTTCCAGTGAGCACTCTGGAGCTCTGGTTTTCAGTCTGGTCGCTCACATTCCCGGCTCAAGGTCTAAGTCTGCTCTCTCGCGGGTGCCGGTCCGCAAGTCAGCCCACTCCCCAGCACAAGTGGCTACTGCTTCCCGGCACCTGGGCATGGAGGCTCCCTCCCCTTTCCATTTATCTTCCTATATCTGTGCATGGATTCATAGCTCCCCGTTTCGTACCTCAATACTCAGCGCTGGAGATGTTAGTTTGTAGAGATCCAGGTGTATCTTCCTGCTTCTCAGGCTGATTCCGTGGGTTTTCAGGATGGTCTGGTAGATATCCACCTCGACTCGGGACCTGCTGAAAAAGGGTCTCCTACTTCTCCGCCATCTTTTCTCCTTCTAGCAGAAAGTGGTCGCTTTTCTGTTCATAGAGTTTCTGCTACTCTTTTCTTTGTTCTTCAGTTGCGTTCATAGGTATTCAGAATGGTTTGGTAGCTCTCTCGCTGAATTCCTGGGACTAGATGAACTTTAGGTCTCCTGCTCCTCCGCCATCTTGGAAAGCCAAGCTGAGCTCAACTCCTATTTTAAACTGGGTTCCTTGCAGAAAGTGGTCGCTTTTCTGTTAATAGAGTTGCTGCTATTCTTTTCTTCATTCTCCAGTTGAGTTTGTAGGGGTTCAGAATGGTCTGATAGCTATCTAGTGAATTCCTGGGACCAGATGTAATTTAAGCCTCCTGCTTCTCCACCATCTTGAACCTAATCCCTAGCACATACTTTATTATTAACTTCTAGTTATTTTCAACTTTCAAGTGATCTAAAATTTTATATGTGTGACTTCTGTTTAAAAACAAAAGCTAGGTGATCCCACCATAATGGTGAATTAGGAGAACCTAGCCTCCATCCCCTTATAACAATCAACAGGTAGACAGTTATGCATGAGCAAAAACTGTTCTGGGGAAGCTCAGGAATTCACTTAAGGAAACTTAAGCAACATGTGGAACAAAAGAACTCATGAGATTAACTATACAAAAAGGAATAAAGAGCAGTTTCATTTTGCTTGAACCGTCTCTTCCCCAAACTGACACTGTTCAGAACCAAGAGAGAACTCCCCCAATAGAAAGAGATCCTCTTGGTAGGAAAGGGAGAGTGTGGTGAGCAATCAATTTCCTCAGACTTTTGGGAACCTCTAGAGGAACCCACTTTAGTTTTACCCCATCTAGAGATCAGCAAAACTGAAACATACAGAGATAGCAAGAAACAGGAAAGAAAATCAGGGACTATCAGTATCAGCCCCACAATAAAATTTGTAACAGTTGCCAGTGACCTGTTCTGCAGAGAACCCAAGAAGCTTCTGTCACTGAAGATATCAATGCCCAGCAGAGCTGCCATGGATTTCCTGCTTATTTTATTGTTTTTTGCCCCTCAGTATTTACATTTGCAAAAGCCAATCACCTGAGGCCCTTCCTGCTTATCCTCTGTCTCTTAGAGATGGGAATCTACACTGGCAGCCAACCTAGGACTCTGTGACAACACACCAGCCTAGTCATCCATGCTTGACACATATTGCCATGTGCATGTTTGGGGACAGAGCCTCTAGCTGTACACGTGTACCACTTAAGCCTGATTTCTGTCACTGGCCTCCACTGCTGTGAGCTCTATCATAGGAAAACCTGAATCAATGTAGTGTATATGAACATCCAGGGCCCCTTTAACTTCTAGTGTATGTGTGGTTGACACTGGCCCTTGCTGATGGCACTGGCCCCAAATATTATGTGTATGTGTGCAACTGGCACTTGCCACTGCAATGCAAATGCATGTGGTCCCCACAGTTTATCATGTGGACACCACCACTCTGGCCACCACCACTGCCAGCCCTGGTCCATAGTCACTGAACCTGGAGGTGCTGTTGAGGACCTAAACACCCCTTGCAACAACTGCAGATATCCTACACTCACCAAGGACCACACAATTGTCAATGCTGTGGACACAGGTAAACTGAACCGATGAACACGTTATGCCTCCCCAGACCCATCACATTCTTCCACACTTGATGCCCTGCAGAACTAGACCCAGGGTCACAGCATGACACAGTGTGCCCCCCCTTATGAGAAGATATTTCCTTATATAAGCCAGTCAAAACTTCTGAAAGAAATGACTACATCTTCAAATGTATAGATACCTACCCAAGGCCATAGAGATCATGAAGAATCAGGGAAACATGATGCCACCAAAGAAACACAGTAAACTTCCAGTGACTAACCCCAAAGAAATGGAGGTCCATGAATTGTCACACAAAGAATTCAAAATAATTGTTCAAAAGATGCATAGGAAGCTAGCAAAGAACAAAGATAAACAACTTAACAAAATCAGGAAAACAATACAAGAACAAAATGATAAATTGAACAAAGATATAGAAAATACCAAAAAATAGAAATTTTTAAGGTAAAGAATACAAAGACTGATCTGGAGAATCTAATAAAGAGCTTTGAGAGTAGACTGGACCAAGCAGATGAAAAAGTTTGCAAGCTTGAAGACAGATCATTTGAAATTATTCAGTCAGAGGAACAAAAAAAAAGAAAGAAAATAATGAAAATGAATGGAGAAAGTCTACAGATGTATAGGATAACATCGAGAGAAGACATCTATGCATCACTGAAGCCATAGAAGAGGGAAAGAAGAAAGGAGCAGAAAACTTATTTAAATAATGGTTGAGAACTTTCCAAGCTTGGAGAGAGATTTGGACCTCCAAGATTATAAAGCTAATAGGTCATTTCAAAATTTCAGCACAGTAATCTTCTCCAAGACACATTATCATAAAAGTCTCTAAATTTCAAGATGAAGAAAATTTTATGAGAAAAAGAAAATTCTCTCATACAAGGGAGTCTCCTTATTGCAAATTTCTTAACAGTAACTTTTCAGTTCAGGAGAGAATTAGATGATATATTCAAAGTGCTGAAAGAAAAAAACCGCCAGCCAAAAACATTTTACTAAGCAAACTTGTACTTCAGAAAGAAAGATGAGATAAAGACCTTCCCCAAAATGTAAAAACTGAAGAGTTTTTATGTAAGGCACTAGATCTGCCTTACATAAATACTGAAAGGAGTTCTTCAAGCTGAAACAAACAAACAAAAAAACACTAATTAGTAATATGAAAACTTATGAAAATATGTAACACTGGTAAAGGTAAATATATAATCTGATTCAGAATACTTATATACTATAATATGCTGGTGTTAGCCACTTAACTACAGTATGGAGTTGAAAGATCTAAAAAAAAAAGTATTAAACATAGCTATAGCTCCAATAATTTTTTAATGATTTATTTACTAATTTTAGAGAGCCAGAGAGAGCATTCAAGAGAGCTAGTGCAGAGGGAGGGGGAGAGGGAGAGAATCTTCAAGCAGACTCCCCACTGAGCACCAAGTCTGACATGAGTATCAATCCCAGGACCCAAGAGATCACAATCTGAGCCAAAACCAATAGTCAGACACTTAACTGACTGAGCCACTCAGTCGCCCCTGTAGCTCCAATAATTTTTTAACAGCAACACAATATAAAAATTACTAAATTGTAACATCAAAAAATGTGGAAGGAAACTCACATTTTTGTATGAGTTTTTTGTACTGTTTTCGTACATAATTGAAGTTAAGTGAGCAGATTAAAATAGACTGTCATATCAAAAATATATTTCAAGTAAACCATATGGTAACCACAAAACAAAATCTATATTGGAAACGCACAAAAGAAAGAGAAGTAAATCAAAGTACACTACTACGAAAAATTATCAATTCACAAAGAAAAATAATAAGACAGAAGAAAGGAACTAAGTAACCACCAAACATCCAGAAAATAAAGAGTAAGATGGTGATAGTAAGTCCTTACATATCAATAATTACTTAAGTATAAATAGATTAAATAGATTAAGCTTTCCAACCAAAAGCGTACAATGGCTGAATAAATAAAATGGTGACCCAAATATATACTACCTACAGAAAAATCACTTCAGCTTCAAGGTCATACTTAGACTAGAAGGGAAATGATGGAAAGACATTTCACATAAATGGAAATCAAAAGAGAGCAGAGATACAAATATTTCTATCAGAAAGAATGAACTTTACTTCAAAAACTGTAACAGGCAAAGAAGATCATTATATAATGATAAAGTGGTCATTCATTTAGAGGATATAAAAATTGTAAATATGTATTTACCCAACATCAGAGTACTTAAATATATTAATCAAATACTAACAGATATAAACGAAGTAATAGACAACAATACACTAATACAAAGGGAATTTAATACTCCACTTTCAACAATAATAAATCATCCAGAAAAATCAAGGAAACACTGAACTTGAACTGTACTTAACATCAAATGAACCTAATGGACATACAAAGAAATTTCATTCAGTAGAAGCAGAGTTCACATCCCGCTCTAGCGCAAATGGAATATTCTGTGGCATACATTTTATGTTAGGTAACAACACAAGTCTTAGCAAATCTTAAAAGAATGAAATCATACTAAATATCTTTTCTGACTACAATGGTTTGAACACAGAAATCAATAACATGAAGACAACTGAAAAATTCACAAATATGTAGAAATTAAACAACACACTCAGAAACAACCAATGTGTCAAAGATGAAATCAAAAGGGAAATAAAAAAAATCTTGAAACAAATGAAAATGAAAACACAACATACCAGAACTTAGGTGATGCAGCAAAGCAGAGTGAAAGGGAAGTTTATGGTGATAAATGTCTATATTTAAAATTTTTTCAAATAAACAAATTTACACTTTAAGGAACTCTAAAAAGAAGAACAAAATAAGCCTAAATGTAGCAGAAGGAAGGAGATAACAGGATCATAACAAAAATTAAATGAAGAATAGAAAAATGTTAAGAAAGACCAAGAAAACTAAAAGTCGGGTTTTTTTGAACTGATAAACAAAATTCACAAATCTTTATGTAGAAACTTGTCAAGAAAAAAGAGGACTCAAATAAGTAAAACAGTAAATAAAAATGAGACATTACCACTGACACCAGAGAAGTACAAAGGATAATGAGAAACTACTATGAATAGTTTATACCACTAACTTAGGAAACATAGAAGAGCTGGACACATTCCTGGAAACATCAAACCCTACTGGGTCTAAATCATAGAGAAAGAAGAAATCCAATAGATTGATAACAAGAAAGGAGATTGAATCAGTTAAAAAGAAAAAAAAAGAAAAGGAAACTCCCAAACAAAAGAAAAATCTATGATTGCATGGCTTCAAATGTTAATTCTATGAACATTCAAAGAAGAATTAATACCAATTCTTCTCAAACTCTTCCATACAATTGAAAAGGGGGGAACATTCACAAACTTATTTTGTGGGAATAGCATTACCCTGATACAAAACAGATCAGGACACTACAAGAAAAAATATATATATTGTGAGTCAATATTTCTAATGAACATAAATCCAAAAATTGCCAACAAAATGCTAACCAAATTCAACAGCAGAGTAATAGTGGGATCTATTTATCCCTGATATGCAAGGATAGTTCAACATATGCAAGTCAATAAATGTGATACACCACATTAATAAATTGAAAGGCAAAAATACCACATTAGATGTAGAAAAAGCATTAACAAAATGTATCATCCTTTTATGATAAACATGTTTGACAAATTAGTTATAGAAGGAATATATTCAATATAATAAAGGCTATGGATGACAAATCCAACATCCAAATCATACTCAATGGTGAAAAGCTGAAAGTTTTCTCTTTAAGGTAAGGAACATGGTGCTCACTTTCATCACTCCTATTCAACATAGTCCTAGAAGCCCTAGCCCGAGTAATTTGGCAAGAAAGACAAATAAAACATCCAAATAGGAAAAGAAGAAGTAAAATAGTTTTTGATGGCTGATGACGTGATCATATATATAGAAAATAATTTCTTTGGAGGGATATAGAAAATCTTAAAGATTCCACCAAATAACTGTTAAAAATAATAAATTCAGGGAAGTTTCAGATATAAATTCATCTTACAAAAATCAAGCATGTTTCTATACACTAACAATGTACTACCCGAAAAAGAAGTAAAGAAACAATTCCATTTATAGTAACATTGAAAAAAAAAGTACTTCATAATAAATTTATACCAAGAAATTAAAATATCTATTCATCAAAGCTATATGACAATAGTAAACAAAAAATTGAAAAAGACACAAATAAATGGAAAGTTACCCCTGTTCAAAAGAGTTAATACTCCCAAAGCTACATATAGATTTAATGTATTTTCTTTCAAAATTCTCATGACATTTTTCACAGAAATAGAAAAAAATGATAAAATTCACATAAAATGACAATGGACCCAAATAGCCAAATAATCTTGAGAAGAACAAATCTGGTGACATCACAATTCCCAATTTCAAACCACACTGCAAAGATTTAGTAATCCAAATTTTATTGCATGATAAAAACCAGACAAATGGATTGATGGAACAGAACTGAGAGGCCAGAAAAAATTCCACATATACAGTCAACTAATACCTCATGAGGGAGCCAAAAATACTAAATGGAGGAAAAGGTAGTCTCTTAATAAATGGTGTTGAGATTGTTTGTAGAAATGCAAACTAGTGCAGCCACTCTGGAAAACAGTATGAAGTTTCTTTAAAAGGTTAAAAATAGAACTACCCTACAACCAAGCAATGGCACTATTAGATATTGACACAAATGATACAAAAATATAGATTCAAAGGGACACATGCACCCCAGTGTTTATAGCAACATTATCAGCACTAGCCAAATTATGGTAAAAGCCCAAATGCCCACCGACTGATGAATGGGTAAAGAAGTTGTGATATATATATATATATATATATATATACAATGGACTATTACTCAGCCATCAAAAAGGATGAAATCTTGCCATTTGTAACAAGGTGGATGGATCTAGAGTATATTATGTTAAGCAAAATAAGTCAGTCAGAGAAAGACAAATACCATATGATTTCACTCATATGTGGAATTTAAGAAATAAAACAGATGAACACAAGGGAAGGGGGATAAGAAGGAGAGGGAGGCAAACCATAAGAGAACAATAACCATAAGAGAGCTATAGAGAACAAACTGGGTTGCTGAAAAGGCTGTGGGGAGGGATGGGCTAAAAAGGTGATGGGTAGTAAGGAGGGCACTTGCCGTGATGAGCATGGAGTGTTGTATGTAAGTGATGAATCACTAAATTTTACTCCTGAAACCGATATTACACTCTATGTTAACCAACTAGAATTTAAATAAAAAATTTGAAACAAACACAAATAAATAATAAATAAATAGTGTTGGGAAAACTGCATATTAGCTGCAAAAAAATGAAAATGGTTTATATCACTCAAAAAATTAATCAAAATGTATTAAACATAGGACTGAAATGAAACCATAAAACTCATAGGAGAAAACATAGGGGAAAAGCTCCTTTACATTGATTTTGGCATTGATTTTCTGGATATGACAGAAAAAGCACAAGTAGCAAAATAAAAAAAATAAATAAACTACATCAAACTAAAAATCTTCTGCACAGCAAAGAAACATTTAACAAAGTGTAAAGGCAACAAAAGGTATTTGTAAGCCATGTGTCTCTATAGGGTTAATATTCAAAATATATGAAGAGCACATATAGCTAAATTGCAAAACAAAAATTCTATTAAAAAGTGGTTAAAAGACTGAATATTTTGGGGTGCCTGGGTGGCGCAGCGGTTGAGCGTCTGCCTTCGGCTCAGGGCGTGATCCCGGTGCTCTGGGATCGAGCCCCACATCAGGCTCCTCCACTATGAGCCTGCTTCCTCTCCCACTCCCCCTGCTTGTGTTCCCTCTCTCGCTGGCTGTCTCTCTCTCTCTGTCAAATAAATAAATAAAATCTTAAAAAAAAAAAGACAATATTTTTTACAAAGAACACATTCAAATGACCAAAAAACATGAAAAAGTGCTAGTCATCAGGGAAATGTATATTAAAATCACAATGAAATATTATCTCATATTCGTTCTAATGTCAAATATCAAAAGGCAAGAGATAAGAAATGCTGTTAAGAATGGAGAAATAGGGGCGCCTGGGTGGCACAGCGGTTAAGCGTCTGCCTTTGGCTCGGGGCGTGATCCTGGCGTTATGGGATCGAGCCCCACATCAGACTCCTCTGCTATGAGCCTGCTTCTTCCTCTCCCACTCCCCCTGCTTGTGTTCCCTCTCTCGCTGGCTGTCTCTATCTCTGTCAAATAAATAAATAAAATCTTTAAAAAAAAAAAAAAAGAATGGAGAAATAAGGAAACCCTGTGCACTGTTGGTGGTAATACAATTTTTTTCAACCATTTCTCCACTGATTGTTTTTGGCCAAATGGCCAAAAAAACACTGGAGAAATAAGGAAACCCTGTGCACTGTTGGTGGTAATACAATTTTTTTCAACCATTTCTCCACTGATTGTTTTTGGCCAAATGGCCAAAAAAACACGAAAAAGTGCGAGTCATCAGGGAAATGTATATTAAAATCACAATGAAATATTATCTCATATTCGTTCTAATGTCAGATATCAAAAGGCAAGAGATAAGAAATGCTGTTAAGAATGGAGAAATAAGGGAACCCTGTGCACTGTTGGTGGTAATACAATTTTTTTCAACCATTTCTCCACTGATTGTTTTTGGGTATTTTTTGTTTTTTTTTTTGTTTGTTTGTTTTTTGTTTTTTGTTTTGTGCTCTGCACTAAACCTTATATTCCACATATGAGTGAAACCATATGATAACTGTCTTTCTCTGCTTGACTTATTTCTCTTAGTATAATACCCTCCAGTTCCATCCATGTCAATGCAAATAGTAGGTATTCATCCTTTCTGATGGCTGAGTAATAGTCCATTGTGTATATGAACCACATCTTCTTTATCCATTCATCCCTTAAAGGACATCTCAGCTCCCTCCATGGTTTGGATATTGTGGACATTGCTGCTAAGAACATTGGGGTACATGTGCCCCTTCTTTTCACTACATCTGTATCTTTGGGGTAAATACCCAGTAGTGCAATTGCTGGGTGGTAGGGTAACTCTATTTTTAACGTCTCCAGGAACCTCCACCTGTTTTCCAGAGTGGCTGCACCAGCTTACATTCCCACCAAAATGTAAGAGGGTTCCCCTTTCTCCACATCCTTGCCAAAATTTGTTGTTCCCTGTCTCGGTAATTTTAGCCATGGTATCTCATTGTGGTTTTGATTTGTATTTCCCTGATGGCTAGAGATGTGGAGGATTTTTTCATGTGTCTGTTAGCCATTTGTATATCTTCTTTGGAGAAGCATCTGTTCATATCTTCTACCCATTTCTTGACTGGATTATTTTTTAGGGGGGTGTTGAGTTTGATATATCTTTATCTATCTTTGATACCAACCCTTTATTTGAGATGTCATTTGCAAATATCATCTCCCATTCTCTGGCTTGCCTTTTAGTTTTGTTGACTGTTTCCTTTACTGTGCAGAAGCTTTTTATCTTAATGAAGTCCCAATAATTAATTTTTGTTTTTGTTTCCCTTTCCTTTAGAGATGTGTCTTGCAAGAAGTTACTGTGGCTGATGTTGAAGAGGTTACTGCCTGTGCTCTGCTCTAGGATGTCCAATTTTCCCAGCACCTTTTTTTGAAGAGACTCTCTTTTTTCTGTTGGATATTCTTTCCTGATTTGTTGAAGATTAGTTGACCATAGAGTTGAGGGTCCATTTCTGGGGTCTCTATTCTGTTCCATTGATCAATGTGTCTGTTTTTGTGACCATGCCATGCTGTTTGGATGATCACAGCTTTGTAATATAGCTTTGAAGTTAGACATTGTGATGCCGTCAGCTTTGGTTTTCTTTTTCAACCTTTCTCTGCTATTCAGGGTCTTTTCTGTTTCCATAGAAATTTTAGGATTGTTTGTTCCAGCTTTGTGAAAAATGTTGATGGTATTTTGATAGGGATTGCATTGAATGTGTAAATTGCTCTGAGCAGCATAGACATTTTAACAGTGCTTATTCTTCCAATCCATGAGCATGTAATGTTTTTTCCATCTCTTTGTGTTTTCTTCAATTTCTTGCATAAGTGTTTTGTAGTTACTAGAGTATAGATCATTTACCTCTTTGGTTAGGTTTATTCCTAGGTATCTTACGGTTTTTGGTGCTATTGTAAATGGAATCAATTCTTTAATTTCTCTTTCTTCAGTTACGTTGTTAGTGTATAGGAATGCCACTGATTTCTATGCAGATTTTGTATCCTGCCATGTTGCTGAATTGCTGTATGGGTTCTAGTAATTTGGGGGTGGACTTTTTTGGGTTTTACACATAAACTATCATGTCATCTGTGAAGAGAGAGAGTTTGACTTCTTCTTTGCCAATTTGAATGCCTTTTATTTCTTTTTGTTGTCTGATTGCTGAGGCTAGGACTTCTAGTACTATGTTGAACAAAAGTGGTGAAGGTGGGCATCCCTGTCATGTTCCTGATCTTAAGGGAAAAGGTCTCAGGTTTTCCCCATTGTGAATTATATTTGCTGTTTGCTTTTCATAGGTGGCTTTTATGATATTGAGGTATGTTCCCTCTATCCCTACACTGTGGAATTTTAATGAAGAAAGGATGCTGTATTTTGTGAAATGCTTTTTCTGCATCAATAGGATCATATGGTTCTTCTCTTTTCTTTTATTAATGTGCTCTATCACATTGATTTGAAATGTTGAACTACCCTTGCAGCTCAGAAATAAATCCCACCTGGTTGTGGTGAATAATCCTTTCAACATACTGTTGGATCCTATTGGCTAGAATCTTTTGAGCATTTTGGCATCCATGTTCATCAGGGATATTGGTCTGTACTTCTCATTTTTGATGGGGTTTTTGTCTGGTTTGGGATCAGGGTAATGCTGTCCTCATAGAATGGGTTTGGAAGTTTTCCTCTCATTTTATTTTTTGAAACAGCTTCAATAAAATAGGTATTATTTCTTCTTTAAATATTTGGTAGAATTCCCCTGGGAATCCATCTGCCCCTGGACTCTTAATTTTTTGGGTGGTAATATAAATTGATGCAGCTACTATGGAAAAGAGTATGGCAGTTCCTCAAAACAAAAGCAAAAAAACAAAAACAAAGACAAACAAAAAATATAACTACTATATCTAGCAATCCCACTTCTTGGTATGCATTTGGAGAAGATGAAATCATATTCTCTAAAAGGTATTTGCATTTGCATATTCATTACAACCTTATTCATAATAGTCAACACATGGCAACAACCTAAGTGTCCATTGACAAATGAATTGGTAAAGAAGATGTGAGATCTCACTCTGTCTCTCTATGTATCTATCTATCATCTATCTAATCTGTAGATAATGGAATATTATTCACCCATTAAAAGCAAGGAAATTCTCCCATTTGTGATATCATGGATGGACCTTGAGGGTATTATGATAAGTAAAATATGTCAGAGAAAAACAAATACTGTATGATGTCTGTTATATGTGAAATCTAAAAATCAGCAACAAGAATGGGTATTTCTAGGGGTGGAGGGGTGGGGAAATGGGGAGATGTTGGGCAAAAAGTATGAACTTTCAATAAGTTCTGACAGATCTAATATACAGCATAGAGATTATATTTGACAATATTTTATTTTATGCTTAATAGTTGTTAAAAAAAAGCACATATCTTTCACAGTTGTCTGATAAGCCATGGTCATTTATTTTTTCTGGAAGACTTTCACCTTTGCATCATCCCTTCTTTTATGCTATATAGGTGAGACATCATGTTGGAGTACAAAGAACATTGGGTGGAAGTCTGCAGCTGTGATTGTAGTATTGGCTCTGTACACCTTTCTGTGCAACCTACGTCATTTCACTTTCATTGTCATAAAGGTAATGACATGTAATCTATCTGTTAATTATTTATGTATTTATTAATCATAAATACCAGATACTAAGTATATCGAATAGGACAGTCTGTATCCTCATAGAACATGCATGCAGGTAAGGGAGATAAACATTTTAAAAAATGCAAAAATATACTGTGTAATAAAATTTAGAGAACAGTAACATAATGATCCTAGGGAACTGAACATGGTCTTCCTGGATAAATTATGCTTTGTACCTAGTGTAGATTTAGACAGAAATGGAATTGTGTAGTAAAGTGGAAAATACAGAAATATATGTATTTTTATGCATAGTGAATATAAAGTGTGAGAATCAGAAGCAAGAAGAAGCTAGACACATTTGTAGAATTATAGCCCTTTCAACTTTCAAATTTTGTTAGGTCTTACAGATACGGCTCAAGTTCCAGACTTTTTCCCCTGAATCTTTCTTCTAAAATCCCTAGCCTACATTAAACTTTCTCCTTCCTGAAATTCCTTTTGAATGGCATCATTTGAATAATACACTTTTAGCATTTAGTTTTTGTTTTGCCTTATCAAATTATTCCACATATGTACACATTGTCTTCCTTCTGATATTTGTATATTCGGTATAAATAGGGCTATATTTTGCATGCTTTATGCACTATAATCTCTATCACAGTGCTGGGAACCCAGGATCCATTAAGAAAATTCTTGAATTTATCATTTCCCTTTCTCCTTAATGCAGGCTTCCTGTCATAGTATTGAGACCAAGAGTAATTCATGGGTTGAAATGTTGATTCAAGGAACAGTAGTAAATGTCTTAACAAGTTTTTGGATCCTATCATTCTCATCTGGATTTAGGAAATGCAAAGAATCCTGACAATACCACCAATTTCCTCTTGCAGTGTTTCTAAAGGAACTATTCCATTATACTTAAGCATTTCTGACTGATGACATCAACATCTTGAGCTCCCAAGAAAATCAATATCACATAGTATAGGAAGTTTCTGCTAAAATTGCCAATAATGACAATGGTTTTTATTTGGATAATATTCTCCTTTCAAAGTATTTAGAACATAAATGTATAGCAACTTTTCATTACTGAATCATTTCTCTAAACTACAGTGAAGTACCAATTAAGGTATGAAGAAACATATCAGATACAAATCACCTCTTAAGTCTTAAACAAACAAACAAACAAACAAACAAACAAACAAAAACCAGTTGTCTGTCAAAGAAGGAAAGAGATACTAAAATTCATAAGGTCAGATTAGCTGAACTATAATATTTTGTTTCCCTCTTATTTTACTTCTGATGGAGATAGCCAAACCTGATGGCGTAGGGATTAGCAGAAAAAAAATTTTAACTGTAGTCACATTGTAGCTCTATCACTGTCTAAAATACCTCTGTGAGGTATTTTTATATCCCTATATAAAATGTGGATCTAAGTGTATCATTTAAAAAAAATGGGAATAACAGATTATCTAACATTTTACAGTTTAAGCTCTCTTCCATTTACTATTAAATCAATGTGCTCTGAATATGTGTGTGAAACTTAATAATTCGTTGCATGATGTATTTTATAAAGAAATAACCATTTCCAGCTTCCTCTGCTTTATATCAGGGTTTTTATATACCAAATTTGTAAAAATAAAACATGAAAGATTATTTTGTAAATAAAATAAAGTGGGTATGCTATAAAAGTAATTGTAATCTATAAGGTAGATATCCTTGGACTATTGGCACAGCTCTCTAAAAACTTTTTGGATAGATGTGGCAAATGTTACCTAAGCTGGATTCCACACTGCTGAGAAAAAAAGAAGGGGAATATAGTCCCTGAGGATTCAGATGTCTGAGGAAAATTTAAGGCGTTTTTATGCCTTGATTGAGCTTTTAAAAAATGTTTATCTATTTTTCTTTGCTCTGAATATATACTGGGAAGGCTTGCAAACTATTTACTTAAGAGTATGAATTTAATTTTTTTTAGAGCAAAGTAGCCTCTGATTCTTAAACAGTTCCGTGGTTGTTACATGAAGAAGAAAGAGAAGGACAAGAACACAGAGAAGAGGGAGGGGCCAGTGGAGGAAGAGAGAGGGAAAGAAAGACAGAAAGATAAAAAAGAAGGAAGGAAAGAAGGAAGGAAGGAAGGAAGGAAGGAAGGAAGGAAGGAAGGAAGGAAGGGGAACTCTTTTTTTTTTTATAATGATTTTTTATTATATTATGTTAGTCACCATACAGTACATCCCCGGTTTCCGATGTAAGGCTCGATGATTCATTAGTTGTGTATAACACCCAGTGCACCATGCAATATGTGCCCTCCTTACTACCCATCACCGGCCTATCCCATTCCCCCACCCCCCTCCGCTCTGTAGCCCTCAGTTTGTTTCTCATAGTCCATAGTCTCTCAGGAAGGGGAACTCTTTGAGCATAGTAGGAAGCTGTCAAAATCTATTTAATGAATAATGTGTAAAGAATATTTTCCCTTCCTTTCGAAGACTCAACGTTTTTCTTACCTGCTGAAAGGGAGACATATCTTTACAACACTCTACCTCCATCCACCTTCATCTTTGAACTTTTTAAAAAATATTTTACTTATTTATTTGACAGAGAGAGAGAGACAGCCAGCGAGAGAGGGAACACAGGCTGGGAGCGGAGCAGGGAGCCCGATGCAGGGCTCGATCACCCACCTTCATTTTTTAACTTGCTCAGTGCCTTTTGATTTAATAGATTTCATATCAAAGCAAAACAAACTTTGATTGTAATAGGGGAATGCATGATTGGGGATTGGATAACCAGTGTCTCTTTCTCTCTCCCCCTTCCTCTTTTGCTCTCTTCGTCTTTTTCCTTGAGAGAAAATATTTCTTGTGTGATCAGCTAGATGGCTTACTAGAAAGTAAAAGTTAATTATTTCCATCATTCAGCAATAACTAAAGGTATATTGCTGAGTAGATTATATTAAAATTTACTGATGGAAAAGAATACTTCAGAGTACCAAAACAGAAATAAAAGGATAACTTTTAATAGATATTTTAGATATATTAAGTTTTGTAAAAATAAATCCCCCTTATTGATCTTCAAATTAGAATTTGACTAATAGCTGAAAGCATAAACAATATTTTAAAGATAATTATATTTTTAAGTAAACAATTTAAAGTAAAGCAAAACCTAAACACAAGAAAGTACTTAAACTATAACCATGCAGCTCAAATAATTTTTACAAACAGCAAAGATGAAGACACAGCATTAAGCTCCCTCTCTCTCCCACCTAGCTTCAATTTCTGCCTCACTCCAAAGCTATATCCTAATTTCTAACACCATAGGTTTGTTCTGCCTGTTTTAAATTTCTTAAAAATGGAAAACTACAGCAGTACTCTTTCATACCTGACTTCTTTCACTCAACCTTTTGCTTGTAAAATTCATTAATGATGCTGTGAACAGTTAGAGTTTATTCATTTTCATGGCTGTATGATTTTCCATTTGAATATAGTTTATCCATTGTCCTAATGGATATTTGGGTAGTTTCTGTTTTAATCTTGACACTAATAGTTCTTCAATGGTTATTTTAACATATTTTTTGCTGAAAATATGTACACATTTCTCTTGGACATTTTCCTCAGACTACTTTGGGACTAATTGCTGGGTTAGGACATGTTTAGTAGATATTTCTAGAAGTTACCCAAATTTATACTCTAACAAATAGCATATGTGAATATCAGTTACTCCACTTCCAAATCAACCTATTATACGATTTTTTAAAAATATTGTCCATTCTGGGGTGGCTGGGTGGCTCAGTCGTTGGGCGTCTGCCTTTTGCTCAGGGCATGATCCTGGCGTTCTGGGATCGAGCCCCACATCAGGCTCTTCTGCTATGAGCCTGCTTCTTCCTCTCCCACTCCCCCTGCTTATGTTCCCTCTCTTGCTGGCTGTCTCTCTCTCTCTCTGTCAGATAAGTAAAATCTTAAAAAAAATTATTGTCCATTCTGATGATAATGCAGATATATCGTATTTGAATTTGCATTTTTCTGGTAACTAATAAAATTGAGTATTTTTTCATATGTGTACTAGCTACTTAAATACCTTATTTGTTAAGTCCTCTTCAAATCGTTTGTCCGTATGTCCATTTAATTGTCTTTTATTGAATACTTTAGATATTCAAGATATGTAAATAAAATATCTTCTTACACTCTCTAGTTTGTGTATTCATTATCTTAATTGTGCCTTTAACAAACAAAAATTCTCAATTTAATGTATTCCAGTGTGTCAGATTAGTCCTGTTACAATTAGGGTTTTTTTGGTTTTTTGTTTGTTTGTTTGTTTGTTTTTTAAATGTCCTCTTCAAGAATTATTTAATTCTTCCAGGCGGGAAAGTTATATTTATTTAAATATTAATTATATAGCAAAATATAGAAAAAGTATGTTTAGCTAAGTAGTCTATATAGTACTAGATCTACTGTTATAAGTTTAGGGTATATGAAGTTTGATCAGGGCAACGTGCATTGAAAAACATCGCATTTCTGTAGAACTATGAATTAAATAGAAATTCCTCTAGGGTTTAATTTACTAGGATGTTAGCAAGTTTAATGTCAGTCATTTTAGTTTTTTCTTATCCCCTGCATATAATCATACATGAATTCTGGGTTTAAGAGGTATCAGAGAAAGACTATGTCCATAGGAGGTTGTCTTTGCTTTTGCTTTACTTACAGGAAGTTGTGGTGGAGTGCTAGGCCCAACTATCTGTACTTGGGTGCAATTGTTCAAGAATGATACTCTCATCTCATCTGGTTAAAGCATCAATCTCTACTACCATGCTCCTAGTTTCTCTCCAGTCTCAAGAAAAGCTAAAAGTTTCTCAAATCCAATTGGCTTCATCTTGGCCAAATTGTTTCATAATCATGTACTTTGAGATAAGACAGCACCAGCTCCTTCAGTAGATGTTAAAACACTGGATAAAGGGAGGTTGACCTTTCTTCTAGAGTGAAAATGGATTGAAGATGGTAACACAACTTATTTTTATTTCTTAATAACATATGCCATTATAACAGAAAATTCAAAGTATGAAAGATTCTAAAGTCATATTTAGGAATAAAAGTAACTATAGTATTTAGATATTCACAAGTAAATATTCAGGATCTAAAGTTAATTGATCCTTTCAAAAGAAATGATATCTAATATCAGAAAGCTAATAAATGATTAAAATATATTTGATATATAAAATGGAAAGCTTAGGGGTGCCTGGGTGGCTCAGTCGTTGAGCGTCTGCCTTTGGCTCAGGGCATGATCCCGGAGTCCTGGGATCGAGCCCCGCATCGGGCTCCTCCTCTGGGAGACTGTTTCTTCCTCTCCCACTCCCCCTGCTTGTGTTCCCTCTCTCGCTGCCTGTCTCTCTCTTTCAAATAAATAAATAAAATCTTTAAAAAAAATAAAATAAAATAAAATGTAAAGCTTAAAATCGGATTTTCTTCCTCCTTCCCCTGGCCATGGAGATCACCTTTAACCAAAGAATCTCTTTCTGGTTAATTAAAAAAAAAAAATCTCAGAGTATTTTTATTTTTTCTCTAAATAGTTGCCAGGCAAATATTGAATTGGAAAATATAATGGTATTTTGACTTTTATTTTTAAAAATTTAACTCATATATATATATACATATATATATATGAGTCTTAAATATATATATTATATTTATAATATATATATTATATTTATAAAATATATATTATAT